>NW_028281568.1:147500-393932 GCF_059751285.1 Brachycentrus maculatus | reverse complement strand
TTTTAATGAACATTGTTTTTTTATTTCAAAATAACACCGTTCAAAAAAAATCGAACATTAATTTAACAATATATAATAGTAATTTGAAATTATCTATATCCCTTGCATGCACTTATTACTCAGAGGTATGCGGAAGGGGGATAATTTCTGTTTTTATTTGTTTTTTTTTTTATTATTATTTTTTAAAATCAAATTGAGATACAATAAGCAATAATGAACTTTTATTTTGAAACATCCTGGATTGATTTTTATACAAGTAAAACTATTTATCGTATTTATTTTTATGTATTTCAGTATTTTTGCATCGTATTGCGTAGAACGCATTTTTCGTGTAAATAAAGTGTTCAGTGTATTTTAATGCAGTGACAATAAATTTGGGAAACAAAAGATGTTTTTTGTTTTACAGTCAATTCAAAACCTAGTCTTTAAAATAGAGAAGTCGAAAAGACAGTTTTTATAAATTTTCCCGAAATACCAAAAAATAATGTGTTAACCATAATCATAAATAGGTCCTTTTATTTTAAATTGACAAGGTTTTTATAAAATTATTTTAGAGGATTTTAGGGGTCAAAATCGTAAAACCCAATAAAAGAAAGCTTTTAAAACTGCTGTAAAGCTTTTTTTTTATACCTTTGAAACCTTTCAAAAAGTACGCCAAAAGAAGAAAAAAACGAGTTTTCGCTCGAGACTGTTTTCAACTCGTATCCGATCAATACAGAAATTGATTGAGTTTTCGAGTTTGATTGATTTGCGTTGAGCGACGAACTGAAGTAAGGAGACGTGTTCAATAGAAGGTGAAACCAAAGCTTTAGGAAGAAGTGGAAACAGGGTTGTTTGAAGTCAAACACGGCGTGGGTTATCTTTTAAAATAAGATAAAAAGAAGGTAAATGGAAAATAAATGTACTTCGTGCAATAAATGTACCTCGAGGGACGTTTGTACTAATATACATACCCTTGCCATTGATTCTATTCTCATCTTATAATACATACTATTCTTCCTCCGTTCCCTTTCCTTATTTAAATATCTGTACCCAATCTCATCAAATACATATTTATGCACTCTTACATCAAAAAATTAAAAATGCCAAATCGATCGCCTTGGCTTCAAGTAATATGGTAAAATATCAACTTAACACCGCATTGATCTAATGTATTACCGTATGCACTGTTTAGAGAAAAAACCAGAAGAAAGTTACCTGGTCATTTATGTAAGGATAGCCCACATAATGGTGTCCGAAACGTTAGCATAAATATGATAATTATAAGGTAGCCATAAATAAAAATAAATCCTAAAAAACAAAAAATACTAATACTTTATTATTATATTCCTTTATTCTTCTAATAGTGTCCTTATCATTCATCGTTCACTTTGTGTAATACCACTTTAATTTAATTTTAATTTAAGTGAACGATGAATTATAAGGAGAGTGTTATATTACCATACCACAAAGTTAACCATCCTTTTAATATACAAAATACATTGTTATTCTATTTCTTCTTCGTGGTGTTTGGTTTATTTTTTGATACAACATATATCGGAGATAATTTAGTTCATGTAGTTGAAACCACAAATTATAGAGGGGGTCGCCTTTTGTAGTTTGTGCCTTCGCACATACCTTCAGCGGCCTGGGTGTCTTTTATTACAGACCATCCGTTTGTTGTGCTACTTTATTTAAAAAACATCTAGACTCCTCAGTATAGCTTAATACCTCGTTGTTCCGTACATGTTCCCATAAATGAATCCCCAACATACGCTTGTAGCACCACATCTCAAACGCTTCCAGCCGGCCCCGTTCTGCCTGTCCAATAATCCACAATCGCTTCCATATATCGCTCACTCCTTTCTACAACGTCATATATCAAAAATCGGCAATTTTCAGTTATGCATGTTTTCGGAATACCCATAAAATGTACCGTATCCCAGCAAAAGCGGCATATTTTTAACATAATATTTACCCGCCACAGGGCAGAAAGTGCTGTTTTTGCATTTTGAAGAAAAGGTATTGTTTAATTATTTTTTTTAAATATACTAAATAATTTCCAAATGGATAAAAAAATATTCAGATTTTACCCAAAAAGATCTGTTGCACACTAAAAAAGTCAATGAGTGGCTTGATATTAATTTTGAATACATTTGATTATATTTTTAGACTTTAAAAACGATCTCCTGAAAAATCAAGTTTTTTGATGTATGACGTTGTTGAAAGGAGTGAGCGATATGTAACAGTATAATCCAGAATAGAGTTTTAATTAAAGTTTTTTTGTATTTTTAAACTTATTTTATCCTAAGTATTGTATTTTTATCAATTTGCTAGCTTTAATATTCACATCCAACATTTCTGTGTTTACCTGTAAAACACTTTATTAAAACGTGTTTTTTTGGCAAATACATTTATTGATTTGTTTTACTTTAATCTATTTCTTTTCGTAAAGGATAGATCCTTTTTTATTCCTTCCACGTATCTTATACTTGTAAAAAAGGTTAAAGTAAAATCCTTTGCCGGTCAATGGCAATAATAGGAGCTCAATGTGTAAAGAACGTTGTATAGGAAGGACGTTGTTATTGCTTTAATGAAGTTTGTACTGCCCTAAGGCGATAAATAAGGCAATTCAAAAACAATTATTCCGGAACCTTATATAAAGACCTAATACTCGGTATCCAAAGCCCTTTAAAATTGTTATTTTAAGATAGCTTTGGATAATGTACAATGCTTTTTGATTAATTAAATAACCTAAAAAAATACAAAAATGTGTTTGATGAATAATTGTATCCAAGTAATTAAATTATTTGTAGCAAAATTGCCATTTATTTAAAGTATATTTTTACTTTATTATACTCTTCATAGTTTACCCTGATTTGATTTTAAACGGTCGATCAAATTATGGCTTTAACAAACTTTATAAATATAATAACGCAAAGTTTGTTTAAATTATTTTATCACAATACTAGAAGTATGTATTATGTAATTTATTGTATTTTTTGTGTTACATTTTTAATTTAGTAACGATTTTATTGAAATATATGTAGATTATGAAATAACATTTCCGAAACTTCATTCAATATGAAAAAAAAACTTTTACTAACTTGTTTCATATTACCGCCTTAGGGTTGGTAACAACTTTTTCGGGGAAAACTTTCCGTAGAATAGTAACGGATTCAGATTTCAATAATATTTAAATGGAAAATTTTCAATGGAAATTTCCAGATTTGATATGAATAAAAAAAAAATTCTCGACCTCAGAGTTAAAATTTTTTGAAACAATACGAATTGTGGTTTGTAAATTTCCAAATTTATCATTGTATTAATTAAAAAATAAAACGTTTGACTGTTATTTGAGTTCAGTTATTTAAAAATTAATTATTTAATAACTTTACTGAAATAACAGTATATAACCACTCACCAGGTGAGTGGTTATATACTGATATTATTAACATTTTTGTAAAAAAAAAAATGTAAAAATGATTAACCACAAAGTAAATGCTTTAAACATTAATAATATTGAGAATATTGTTTACTTATTTATATTTCTTTTCTTTTTAACTAGACTAAGCCACAGCAACGCGTGACTGGGAATGAAATATTTCATTTTCTAGATTCATTGCCAAATGACAACAATTCTAGTTTTTTGTTCTTGTTTTTTTTTTTAAATAAGATTTTATGAATGCTTAGCTTTTTCATTCGACTAAATACATTTGCCTTTAATTTACGTTCGCATAAAATTCTCGTTGCGATGAACAAGATTATTTAATTTTGGAATTCTCATAAATTTCTTTCAATTTAGTCAATAGACAACAGAAAATATAAGCAAATATACTACGCAAGCATATGAATTTCTCATTAATTTTGTTCACTGAAGCAATTCACACACATCATATTTATGGAACATCAAAATTTATTGGAAATTTCGGATTTCAACTCAAAAGTAAAATATTACGCTTTCTTAGTTCACGCATATGTTGATAAATTCGATTTGATGAAAAATAAACGGATAAGAATTTTTGTATTTCACCGTAGAGCGAACAGTGAGTAACTTACATTTTCACGTTATTTTGAATTAAAAAATATACTTGGTTAATACCACTTTATCTTTATATATATATTGTGACACAAGTTTCACAATCGAAAGTTAAAGAAAACATTTAAAAAAATATATGAAATGTACTACTACTACCATCACGCCGTTTCCCCGCAGGAGTAGGCAGAGAGGATGGAACGCCACACTCTTCTGTCCTGACATACATTTCTCGCCTCTTTCACATCCATACATCTAGTCATACCTGCCCTCCGATTACGCAGACTTTTGACACCGCCAGATTTTAGGTTCCGATTGATCTGATAGTGCCAAGTCTTTTTCGGTCGTCCTCGTTCTGTTTTACCTCTCACATTCGCCACATATATTTTCTTAATCATTATCTCGTTATCCATTCGCTCCACATGTCCATACCACCGTAAAGAACTCGTATCCAAAAAAAAAGAAAGATCACAAGGCAAAACAAAATCACTATATATGTAGGTACATCATGTTATATAATCGTAGGGGAATTGCCTAAATCTTGTAGTCCTGAGATGGAACAGATCACCCCTCTTGGTAGGCCGTTCCAGCAGACCAATCATCCTCCCCACAGGATACATAGATGGCATTAACCGATTACAAGTCCGATCTCTATACAGACTTCACAATGATGAATGCGGTACCTGCAAGTTTCAATCGCGCCCTAGTAATTGTCGCTTCTTTTGATACCAACTTTTATCCTCTTATTCAATTTCCATTCACGAGTTATGTCCTTCGTCCTGATGTCCTTCAATTACGTAATATGTAACTTTTATAGCTTCAGTAAAAAGTTTTACAGCTCCTTATACCCTAATAAAATATTATAATGTATCGGTTAAAAGTATTGCACGCAACAAAATAATTTATTAAGCCTTCCTTCTTACCCGACTGGTCGGAATACAAATTCAGGTGATTTTACACTCCATTAAGAATCGTTCCTACGATTTCAGCAATCACGTATTCCGATGTCACGTTCTTTTTTCTACTACGTTATTTTCAATCTACCCATGGTTTAAACAAGAAAACAAAGTCTGAGGTCTAGACAGACTCTATTGACACTTATACAATACGTGTGGAGTTGAAATTCGGAAATACAATACCTTAAATTGCGACTTTTAGTTTCATAAAGCTCACTCCTTTCAACAACGTCATATATCAAAAATCGTCAATTTTCAATTGTGCATGTTTTCGGAATGCCCAGAAAAAATACTATATCCCAGCACAAGCGTCATATTTGTAACTAAATATTTGCCCGCTACAGGGCAGAAAGTGTTATTTTTGCATTTTGAAGAACAGGTATTGTTTTATTTTATTTTTAAATATACTTGATATTTTTCAAAGGAGAAAAAACCTTCAAGTTTTACCTAAAAAAATCTGTTGCACAGTAAAAAGTTCAATAAGTGGGTTGATATTTATTTTTAATACATTTTATTATATTCTTAAACTTTAAAAACGTTCTCCTGAAAAATCAAGTTTTTATTTTATTTATGACGTTGTTATAAGGAGTGAACGGTATGTGAACATGCTAGGTACAAAATAAAAAGCCAGCGAATGTACAATTATTTATACGAAATGAATAAACAAATTAATATTCGTAGTATTATAATTAAGCATGAATGAATTTAAATATAACATTTCCTTCGTGATATCTCTTACAACCCTTACATTGCATTTAAAAGGCTTTATTTTAACGTAAAACATTGAAATGTCAAAATTTGGCAAACGTTTATCGATCTTTTGCTCCATTGCATTTCTGGCACACGTCCGTAAATAATAAATCTTTTTTCAATTGCCTAACTTTAAGCCCTACATACATTTGCCCTTGTTATATCTGTTCCTTAATCTTTTTAGATACAACGATAGTATCTTTTGTATTGCTCTTATGGTTCTGCAAATAAAAAGCGCTTATGCATTAAAAAAGAAAGAAAAAAAATGAAATAAAACGTTCCATTAATGATTAGTTTGAGGTTATATTGCTGTCGTAAATCATTACTTTAAATAATTTAGGTTTCAGTCGGCCTTACAGTGATTTTTTTATTTTTCTCACATCAGGGATTTTTTATTTTTTTTAATTCTTTTGCATTACATAGCATAAATTCAAATACAAATTTTTTTATAAAATATAAAAATGAATACAAAAAAGATCCCACAAAGGCATGGCCTGTGTATGGGTATACAAAATAATTTAGCCATAAAGGGTATAAGGGTATAGGTTTCTAAGTAGAACTAGTTAATACAAAATACAAAAAACTAAATATAAAATACAAAAAATACTTGACTCTCAGAAAGCATTTTTTTTTAAATAAAATTGAATACTTAAAAACATAAAAGAGATGAAAAAGTAAAAAGCTAGCGATCATGTGCTACAAGAAAAAGGAGCAAAATGAGGAGAAGGAGAAAAAGGAGGAAAAAGGATTTGTATTAAAGAATTACGTAGTAAGAAATGCTCTACAACATTTTGAGTGTGTCCTATACTTGTTCACAAAATCTGGATGATCTCCCATTACAGGAGTTATTTTAATATTATTTGTTGACATCTCATTAAAGATGATGAAGATTTGAGTAGTGTGGTTGTCAATAATGGATAGAATTGGTGAACACGTGTGGAAAGCGATCACTTAAACCAGACTATGACGGTCGTCAGCCCCGTAAATACCCAGACTTCCATATTCTTCTTCATCTTTGATGAGATGTCAAAAAAAATGTTCTTATTTAAGTTTTACTTTTCAAACACCGAAAATGAATCGCAATGCATTGAAATTCAAATTACTTATTGGAAATATTATGTTTTCACATTATTTTTTTATGCATGCAATTTGAGTAAATAAAAAACTAACGCTTAGAAATAAAAATATAAGATTTTTTGCCCATACATTTTCACATAATGAATATTTATGAGTACAGAACGCAAACCGATAAATTAAGCTACTGATTCCGATCGGTGTTTTATCGTCCTGTTTATCTAACACGTTTTACGTACAGTTAAATAAAAATACATTTTTTGTTACGTACTCAAATACGTATTACAATATTATTTCTAATGTTTGAGGAATTCCGTTAAGTAAATGCCGTTTTCATTAAACGATGTACATATTTTGTATCGCGTGATAAGATATGAAATACGAATATCGAGCTCATGGCCAATCAAAGGTTAACAACCGCTTCGGTAACCTAAATAATACATCCAACCCTACGCCGCTATCCTACGAGTACCTTGTAGACTAGGCCTGGCCAACCTGCGGCCCGCGGCGCCTCTACGTGCGGCCCGCAGCGCCTTTACATATGGCTTGCGGTCATGTGATGATTTTTTTTGAATATTATTTATTTTTTTGATGAAGTATGTTTTTATTTAAGAACCATATTGTAGTTAAATTTGTACAACAAAATAACGATTTCAACAGAAAACATTCCGAGTATAAGATTTTTCGCTCATAAAATTATTAGTGCTTTTGGATCCACATACGTTTGTGAAGCTTTTTTTTCAAAAATAATAAAAAAATTATAATAAAAACAGGGCATCAATAATAGACGTAAATCTGAAAAATCAGTTAAGGTGTGTAACTTCAAGTATGTAAATAGATTTAGAAAAATTAAGTGTTCGAAAAGAGTCTCAAATCTTGCACTGAAAAGAGTAGTCATTTGATAATTGGTTTTATTTGTAACAAAGTTTGTAATATTGTTTGATTTATATGTGACTTAATTAATAACATTCAATGTCAAAATATTTATATATATATATATATATATATATATATATATATATATATATATATATATATATATATATATATATATATATATATATATATATATATTTATATGTTGGCCAGGCCTGTTGTAGACAGTTACCCCCTCGCTCACTGGCTCTACCCTATATAGGGGTATTATTTTTAGACTACCGCGACTAAAAGCTAGAATATTCAATTATGTAAACCGCGAATCAATAAGGCATTCCAAATGAAAAGTATCCACAACCAAATCTGGACTCAAGCTATTACTTGTGTTGTATACAACATAAGTTATAATTTATAAGTGTTAAGTTATAACTTAAAGTTATAATTATATAATACTAATAACTTATTTTTGAAAATATAAAGTGTTTAAAAGTGGTATTACGCGAAGTAAACAATGGATGGTGGAGAGGTTTTTATATAATATGTAGTTAAAAAATTGATACAATCGTATTTTTATTTTACAAACATACATACAACACGTGTTACAAACTGATCCCATATAAAAATATTCTTGTAAAGTTGAATCTTCCTTTTTCAATCAATCATTTTTATAACAAAATAATAACTTTATAATTTTTTCCACATATATTTTATTTGACCAGTGACCGGTTTCGACATCATCAAGCTAGTAACCGTATTTGTTAAATATACCACAATAAGGCAAGGGTTGAAAACCACTATTTATGTTAGTTTTTTTGACAAAATGAATTTAAATTTAATGAATATATGTAAGTATTTTTTTTATGAAATCATATTTTTCAACCCTTGCCTCATTGTGTCTAGCCACTCACCAGCTTAATGATGTCGGTAACGATGAAACTCGGTTACTGATCAAATAAAATATATGTGGAAAAAACTTAACATTTGTTATTTTATTATAATATACAAAATATAGTTCCACTAAGAAATGTCAGTACAAATCTTAAGTAAAATATTTTTTTATCTCAAATGGAATATTCAACTTATATTTGTATCGTACATTCGCATATATAATTTTTATTTCATATTTTGTATTTTTTTCTTTTAAATTTAAATTATGAATAAGTGAGTACATTGGCAGGCTTGCAATTTAATTTTTCCGGCTTATATGATATTAGTTACTACTACTAATATAAACTAAAATTCATCAAATTTAAATTGTATGTTGTCTTTATAATAGTTTCACCTTTTTTATGTGCGATCATTTTGTAATACTTTCATAATCCTGAAAAACTAAGGACACAAGCTTAAGGACATTGGCCCAATTAATTTGAGTTGCCGAAGATAAATATTGAAATATGATTCAACTACCATTATTCAAACCCTCCGCATATCGTCAAAGAGAACATATGGTATTACACGTGAATAAATATTTTTTGTTTGAACAAGTAAAATAAAATAAAACGCAAAGTTATGTAACTGAATCCGTAATATTGTTTGAATATTCGTTTGATAAAAGACCCTGAATAAATATCTGAAGCCTCTCTCGGCCGGCGCTTATGTCGCCAAATGTAATACCAAAAAACCTTAAGTCTTTTTCAATATTCCGGGATCACATAATAGGAAAGGTCTCGACAAAAAGACGCCAACTACAGCCTAAATTTTGGTCGGAACGATCTCGGCTTTCAAAACTTTTTCAATAAGAATCTCTGTCTATTCCAATTGAAAATTCACAGAACACTAGGAAAACCAGGTTGAGAGAGAAATCTGAAAGCTCCTTGCATAATATAAACATGAAAAATTCTTTAATTGATTCGGCGGTAGTAATATATCTATTATTTTCTCAATTTATTTACCAGGTGATGTTTAATAATGATACTCAATGCAATAAAATATATATCACAATAGATTTTAACCAATCATGGTATTTACTAAGTAAAATTTCAATAAAAATACATATACATTTTACATTTACTATATCACAAACATTCGTATAATTTTAATATTTGCAAACATTTTTTCACCCTTAATTGAAGAAAACAACTAATTTTAGGATTGTCTTAAGTAGAACTGTCTAGAATTATAATTAAATTATAAATAAATACTTTGAACTATATTAAATAAATTGAAAAATAGATTATATTTTCAACACGGATTTATAACAAGTTAAAACAATTCTTATCAAATTTTATAAACGAAATAAGAATATTTATGTTAAATTGAAAAATTTTCATTGATATTCTCAACTGAATAACAACAATGATGAAAAAAAAATTAAATAGATTGTTTTATTTATTGTTTCGGCATTTACTTGGTGGTAAGACCTGTTAAAATTATGAAGGAAACACGTGTTTTTATACCACTTGAGTTCATTAATGACTACTAGTTTCGTCAGGTCTGAATAATAACTAAAATATAAATTAGAAAACTGTTCTATAAATAAAGAGAGGGGTAAGTTAGGGGGAGGGGGTTAGTCAAGGGCGCGGAGTTGAAAATAAAGGAACAATGGAAAGCAAAGGCGAAGAATTTTTACACATTATATTATTTAATAAATTGTGATTACAATTTAGGTTTTTTTGGATTTCTAAATTTACTAAATAATTCATAATTTGGCCTTTATGTGGTACAAGGTGTAATAATTTTGATTTGTAAGAGTGGAATAAGTGATTTCTATCAATTATTTGATTTGCAAATTCCGAAAAATAATTACTAACACGACCGCTACGATGTTCTTTAATTCCTATCTTTAAATTTCTCGCGGTTTGGCCCATATATTTTTTATCGCAATCTCCACACGAAATTTCATAAATACGACTTTTTTGTATTTTATTTAAAAGAGTGAAAAACTGAAATGATATGTCAAAGATAATATAAGATTAACATTGAGATCGTGATAAAAAAAAACAGAAATGACAAAGTTTCTTTATGGAATAATTTTACAATATTTTGAGGCGTTCTCGCAAGAGACGTCACAAATGATTCGAGAACGTTCCATTGCAAACATGAACCTGATAATGGTAATGGTGGAACTCTGGCGATGGGGTTGCCATTTCGAATTCAAATTTGATGAAATAAGAAAAGAAATAATCTCGAATAAATTGAACGGGGGCAAAACTGAAAGGAATTTCAGGATTTACGTCAGTTTCAGGATCAGAGTATCTGACATAGTCCTATATAATATTACAAATTCTCTCTTGGGAACATAAAAAGTATTTCAATATTTTTCGTGATTTTGTAACATAAATTTTAATATTTTTACACCGGTCTCTTTTACATCAATACAGTGTATAAGTCTATATACATATACATACACGTGTATATACTTGAAAGTGGTCAGGTCAGGAGTCAGAATAATAGGAATGTATAAATGAGAAGATGTATGAATGTAGAAGAGGCGAAGATTGTGTGTGTATAGACATATTGGTATGGCGTTCTCTCTGCCTACCCCTGCGAAGAAACAGCGTGATGGTTGGCAAGTTAGTTATTTAACATTTCCGGGAGTACAATAGCTAATATTACTTTATCTTAGGAGTAGATTCGTTCTAAATAAAAAAAATAAAATTTCACGTAATCTACGTATTATAAAGAGAAATTAAAAAAAAAAATTAAACTCACCATCTCTTTGTTACTCCTTTGAGGAAAATTTGCAACGACGTTCATTTACGTCCATACTCCCGGAAACGTTAAGTTAATAAAATAAACATAATAAACTGCATGTGTGCGTGACATTTGAAAAAAAATTCCTTCAGGATGTGTATTACATATATAAAAATAATATTAAATATTACTCGTAGGTATACAATACAATATCAATTATGTATTAACGAGTATGTAGTTACGTCTAGGCGTAGAATATGGCTTGTGCAGCGTTGCACCAACATCGTGTGTAGCGTATGCAAAGTTGCTGCAAATTAAATGAATTGGATCTTATCGCTCACGAAGAGGTATACATGTTACATATATTCCAGAAGTACATATTTCTCCTTACCACCGCATTACCCCAACTACCCCAACGTAGGGTTACTACCAAAACTTTAAAGCTCTCCATTCTAAAAATTGCAAAGGTGACTTTCATACACCCTTCTAACAAATAGCTCGGATAGTTCATACTCGTACAAGTAAAAGTTGGTATTTCACTCACTCCTTTCAACAACGGCATATATCAATAATCGTCAGTTTTCAGTTGTGCATGATTTCAGAATGCCCAGAAAATGTACTATATTCCAGCAAAAGCGGCATATTTATAACATAATATTTATCCGCTACAGGGCAGAAAGTGTTGATTTTGCATTTTGAAGAAAAGGTAAAGTTTAATTATTTAATTATTCAAGGTATTGTTTAATATACTGAATATTTTTCAAATGGAGAAAAAACATTCAGGTTTTACCTAAAAAGTTCTGTTGCACAGTAAAAAGTTTAAAATGTGATATTTATTGACATTTGTTTTTGATACATTTTTAAACGATCTACTGAAAAATCAAGTTTTTTGATATACCTATGAAGTTGTTGAAAAGAGAGAGCGATTTATCTAATATATGGGTTTTGACATGTTGACATCTCGATATAGATGAAGAATATGGAAGTCTTTGTATTAACAGGGCTGACTTGTCATGAGCTGGTTAAGTGATAACTTTACACGTGGGTAACTTTCACCATTCTGCCCATGATTGACAACCACACTACTGAAATTTTTGGATGTCAAAATGTAAAGAAATTGGAAAACCTAAGATTTGTGAACGAATATTCGGACGCACCCCATATGTATTCATTTAACCTGTATTTTTTCGATATATATTTTTTCAATTTAAAATTTACAATGACGTGTCCTCACTAAGTTCTTCCGTGCCGAAAACGCAAGAATACTTGTTTAGAAAACGATTTATTTATTATTTTTTTCACGAGTCGTTCAATTATGGGTGAAGTGGCCAACGACGCGATCTATTTGGGGTTTTTTCACCCCCATTGTTTATTTATTTATAGGCCAAATTATGAATTATCTTAAAAATTCAGAAATACAAAAAAATCTGAATTCTAATAATAATTTATTAAATAATATATTGTTTCAAAATTCTTCGCCATTGCTTTCAATTTTTCCTTTGTTTTCAAACTCCGTTCCTTGACTAACCCCTTCCCCTCACTTTCCCCTCTCCTTATTTATAGAACAATTTTATATTTTATATTTTAGTTATTATACAGACCTGAATGATGGAAGTTTAGCTTCTGAAACATGTGGTCTATAATAAAACTCAAGTGGTAAAAAACGAAGTGCTTTCTTTAATTATTGTAACATGTCTTACCACAAAGTTAATGCCGAAACAATAAATAAAATATAAATAGTTTCATAAACTCTCTTTTCTCTCTTAATATACAACATTATTCATATATGTGGAATTATTAAATTGGCTTTTATCATTGTCAATCTAACTTTTCTTATGAATAAGCTGTATAATTCCCTAACAAATAAAAATAAATAAATTGGTGACGATAGAAAGTTATTGAGCTTTCTTAGATCAAATTCAAAACAATGTGTTTTTTTAAGTCTTTGATCATTTGGCTCCATTAATGTTTTAAATATTTGTGAGTATATAATATTATGTATAATTTTATATAGAATAAAATAACATACATTAATTTTATATGACCAGCAACTGCGTTTTGTCATAACCGACATCATCAGACTGGTGTGAGGCTAGACAAAATTTTATGTTAAAAACACAACAAGGCTACTCCTTTTTTTTTCTTTTCAACTCCTGCCATGTTGTGTTAGTAAAATTGTAAATTTGTCTAGCCTCACTCCAGTCAGATGTCGGTTACTATGAAACCCGGTTTCTGTTCAAATAAAATTCATGTGGAAAAAATTAAATACCTAGTTGTTATTTTATTCTATAAAATGCAGTTCCACCAAGAAATGTCAGTACAAACTAAAATATAATTCATATTATTTTTTGACATTTCATCAAAGATGAAGAAGAATATGGAAGTCAGGGCATTTAAGGGGCTGACGACCAATAGTGTGGTTGTCAATAATGAGTGGAGTTGGTGAATGTTACACGTGGGTAAAGTGATCACTTAAACCAGCCTATGACGGTCGTCAGCCCCGTAAATGCCCAGACTTCCATATTCTTCTTCATCTTTGATGAGACGTCAAAAAATAATATGATAAATAACTCCTATGATAATCCCGATTTGTAAACAAGTATTTGGACACACTCAAAATGTTGTAATTTAATATAATTTTATAAATGTAATAACCGTTCACCAAGGGAATTTATATATTAGTACCTAAATAACATATTCATTCAATTGTTTCAATGCACTGGCTGGTTTTAAGTATCCCGAGGATATATGAATAATAAATCAAACCGGGATGTGACCTGATTTCATATAACAATTAAAAACCATATCCTTAAATTCAGCCTCCGATACCGCATCAGTTTACAAATGAGTTTTTAAAAAAATTACTTTGTTTTAATCATTTTTTATTGGTACACTTTTTCCAACCGGTTTCGACAAAAAAAAACGGTTGAAAAAAGTGTACCAATAAAAAGTGGTTAAAAACAAAGTTGTTTTATTTTATAAAGTTTATAAAATGTGCCACAAAGTATCTGCGAAAAACATTCAATGTATAATTTTTTTTTTAAATACCAGTTCGTCTTTTCTTTTCCGATTTTTATTTTATTTAAACCAAACATTATTAAATATTTCTGAAATAACATTTATTTGCCAAATAATTTAACTAAAATTTAAAAATTCTTTGTTTAATTTTTTCGTGATTTCAGAAAAATGGTTTATATTTTCATTGGTTATTATATTTTATTTCCTGTTAATCTATGAAATGATCGAATTGTTATTTAAAATATACATTTGCATGTTTTTTTAAAAATGGTTTTACGAAGATGAGAAATTTAAAATAAACACATTCAAAATCAAAAGGTGCCTATTGCACCCTTACGTTTATAAGCAGTGTTATCTTGATTGTTAAATACGAGTAGGTACATAAAAAATGGTGATCAACCCTGCGGTTCAGTAATCAATCCAAACTTATATTAAATAAGAGTGGAACTCGCTTACATTTATTTTTAACTTCTGCAAATCAAACCCAAGACCTCCAACGGGGTAGCCAATCATGCTGACCACAACACTACGAATGTGAAATGAAACGTGTAAGAGCAGATTATACCTGCATATTACCTGCTTTTGATCTTTGAATTTTTAAATAGATATTAATATTTTTTTTTAAAAACACCTTCATATGGCTACACAGATTTTGGACAAAAACATTTTATTGTTAATCAAATCTAGAGAAAAATAATCAGTTTGATTGAGATGGTTTTTGCATATTTAGTATTGTACATATTTACTACTACTACTACTACAACCATCACGCCGTTTCACCGCAGGGGTAGGTAGAAAGGATGGAACGTCAAACTCTTCTGTCCTGGCATACACTCCTCGCCTCCTTCACATCCATGCATCTAGTCATACATGCCCTCCGATTACGCAGACTTTCGACACCACCAGATTTTAGGTTCTCATTGATCTGATCGTGCCAAGTCTTTTTCGATCGTCCTCGTTCTGTTTTCCCGTTCACATTCGCCACATATATTTTCTTCGTCATTCTTTATCATGTACATATTTCAATTTTCGAATATGTAGTGATATTTTTGTAAATGCATGGTAATTTTTTTAAATACTATTATTTATGCTCATCGGTTTTGACCATATTTGCAACCTTGACGACCTAAAAATAATAAAATAAATCAAAGCGTTCTATATTTAAATTTCTAATACGACAATAAGGGTAGCTTTCGACATGTGGGATGGTTTCCCACCCCTAAAACCCGTACAAAAACAAGATGGCACGAAAATCGTTACTTCAGTTTTGATTGCGCAGCTCAAAATACATAACATTACTTATCTTTGCGATATCTTAAGTTTGGATGATTTTTGATAAAAATGTTCTTTTTTATAAATAAAAACCTTGCAATGAAATCAGACAAAAACTAAATGAAATGAAAGTAAAGGGAGGTAGATTCCTCTCACGTACGGAGAGCTTTTGTTTTATTTTGTTTTTCAAGCTTGGTTAGGCAGTAAAAAGGGACCAACTCAAACACTACCGGAAGATGAATTGCTATACAAAATTTGCTTTTGTGACGAAACGGAGGTTTAATGTAATTCTCGAACCGTTGTGTTGTTTTATAGTAGAAATGTATAGTGGAGAAAGTTTATTTTAAAATCTGTAGTAAGGACGAGAATGGATGTTTTAAAATAAACACTTCTTCATCCATACCCATAGATAATACAAACATTTATCTTTTTTTTCATATTATATTTATATTTCATCAAACACACAATATCGATTTTCAAAAATGTGCCCTCACTAACTTTTTCCGTCTTGAAGGCACATTTTGCAATACTTATTTATAAAACAGTTGTAAAGAAAATTATTTATGACTTGAAATAAAATACAATACTGTGGAATAAAGCGATCTATTTTGGATCTATCCACCTATACGATCCATTTAAAATAGCTCTTTTATAATTTTTTTCTTTTTTAAATGACGTTTTAGATAATCGAAGCAGGTTGTACAATTTATTGCAAAATAATCAAAGTTTTTTTCAATCAATAGAAGTATGGTTTTGTTCGATGTGTTTCTGTATTTTGGACCTTGGGGTTTTATAAACGTTAACGTAAAGTGTGTTAATTGTTATTTGTGTGTTTTGCTAGGAGGTGCTTTTTTATGTTATCTGAGAGTAATTTTCACAATATTATTTAATAAACGCATGTTCTTTAGATTAATATTTTTTAATATAAGTTACGAAACGGAAAAATACAAATATCGGTTACATAAACAGTTTTTTTTTGGAATATTAGAATCAAACACCGATTTTTTCGGTCTACTAAATTGTGTATTTTAATTATAAAAAACACATAAAAGTAAAAATCGTGATAACTGTTTCGCCTTGTGTCATGACAAGGCGACACGAATTTCATTTAAATTTGTTTTTAATAATAAAAATAATTCATAAACCCTAAAAATCAGTTTCTGATTTTAATACTTAAAATATAAATTTTAAAGTTCTTCAAATTTAAAGCCAAAACAATAAAAAAATGCACTTACAAATCACATAAAATTCCGATTTGAACTGCATCTTATTTTGCATCACCGTATATTTTACCACAACGCTCTTATTCTCCTAGTAAATATAGAACTCGGTCTCTGTTGAGGTATCGCAGCTTAATCTGCTGAAAATTTTGTCAAATAAAATAGCTTATAATAGGCAGAAAGCCCTGTCACTCTCAGACTTCTTCATTCCCCGTATCAACAAGGACTTCATGTTTTTTTGTGAAATCTTAATAATCATTCCCTTAGTACAGTAAAATTTTGCATTTGTGAAGAAAAATTTTAACGGACTCAAAATATTTTTAATCATTTTTTTTAAATCATTTATGCACACCCCTTCCTAGGAATCGAACCCTAATCCGGTAGCAAAATACACTAACCATACGGAGGCAAATATATGTTTATGTTTATGTATATATATATATATATATATATATATATATATATATATATATATATATATATATATATATATATATATATATATATATATATATATATATATATATATATATATATATATATATATATATATATATATATATATATATATATATATATATATATATATATATATATATATATATATATATATATATATATATATATATATATATATATATATATATATATATATATATATATGTAAATATATATGTGTGTATTAATTAACCTTTTATAAGTTTAGCTTATCAAACATAAAAAGAGGGCGTATTGATTTTTAGAGCTTTCTTAACAACAGGTTTTAACATTCGTGCTTTTTTCAATATTTAGCCTTTCCTTTTCCGTTAGATTGAAAGGAAGAGAATGAGATAGAGCATGTTTTGACTGTTAACAGCATTTTCTATTAGGTAATTGACATTTCAGGGGCTTGTGCCGTTTCTCGTGAATTTTGATGAACGAGTAACCTATTAGGGTCGTTTATGCTAAAAATTAATCTCAACCACGCCATTTAACCATGCCAAAAATACTTTATGGAAAAATTTCGCTATCAAACATCAAATTAAATATATATTAACACGATATTTCATGTTTAAAATAAATAACAGATATTAAGTTTTTTATTTAAACATTTGTTTTTTTTTTAAATAACGCTTTAGAAAAAATGTACGTTTACGTTAGTAGAAACCTTAAAATTTCAATTAGTAAGTCAGAAAAGCCTATCGAAATCCCATGTATATTTTTTATGGTTTATTTAGTTTATAATTTTAGAAACTTCATAAAATAAAACAACTTTGTTTTTACCACTTTTTATTGGTACAATTTTTCGAACCGATTTCGACAAGAACCTTGTCATCCTCAGGGTTTATGTGCTAATTCTAAAACATTGAAATACTTTTAGTTAGGTTGTAATAGTTAATTACTCTTCCCTTGTGATACCGAAAATTTCCACGCACTCCTTACACCATATGAAAATGTGATTTAAAAAACGAGAAAAAACTCCTAAATATTTCCTACTTTTATTGAGCATTGCAGTATTTAAAGTTTATATAATGTGCCACAAAGTATCTGCAAAAAACCTTCAAAGATTTTAATTTTAGATGCTATTATTATATTAGACAATTATAAACGAATAAATCCACACAAATACTAATGTTCAAATACTATATCGACAGGAAATGTGAAAAGCCTTGACCTTGAAACAATATCCTGAGAAAAAGTTACAAATTGCTTTTTTTTTCATTTAGAGTATTGAAAAACTATCAATAGTAAGTTATGAAAACTATCATTTTTCGTATAATCTCCTGGGGATTTTAAAGCTCGTTGTAAGGTTGTAGTAACAGTCCGTTATTAGTCGCTCAGTGAAAAAGCTAGTCACTCTGCGGATTGACTTACGCCTTTAAGCAAAGCTTAAAATAGTTTTTAGTTTCGAACTTTGACTGACGTGTTTTTTGTCGCGGATAGACTAGTAAAACTCCGATTCAAGTCGAGCTTTTGCATACGTTTGAACCTGTCTTAGCTTAAACTAACCACAAGCGTACTATTGACGCTCACAGATGTCTTTGTTCTCGTTACATCACGAAAAAAGTTTTAAAACGATTTGTCATGTTTTTATTCAAATTATTTCTCGCCTTTTTACTTTAGTCAAAGTATGAAACTAAAAACCGTTCCAGGCTTTGATCAAAGGTGTTGGTCACTCTATAAGTTCACTTGTTTATTCACAGATACCAATATCAGGATTTGACTACAACATGTTTGAACAAAATTCTTTAAATATGCATATTTTAGTGATACAGATTTTTTAAAACTTAAACAAGTAACTTTTTTCGTCTTACATTTCTTCATAAAATAAATTCATCGTGAACTGTTAGTTGAAAAATTCAGTAAATGATAAAAAGCGTTTCCAGAAAATTTAATATTTGGAGGGAATTCAAGGAACCAAATAAAGATCAAAAGTTAAAAACATGTTGCCATTTTTGCCAAGTTGCCATTTTTTTCACATGAAGTACGAAATTGGAGATTTTCATCTGTTGATAATTTTTTTTTCATGACTTTAAGCAAGTCTGGATACTTTGAAGCAATCCTTTTCTAGGAAAAACTGTTAAAATAAATTGGAATACAAAAGATTTACATTATGGTAAATTATTTAATAAAAAAAGTTAATGTACAAAATAATGCTTAATCGATGTGTAAAAAAACGATTGTACATAGAGTAAGTATTTAGAATAAAGTTGCAGAATTAAAAAAAAATATCCCTTTGTAAATTCTTAAAGTATTTCATAGATTTTTATTACTTTTATTACATCACAAGCGTCGTAAAATTAAACGTATTTAAAATGTGAGCTTTTTACTGTCTTTCTTTTCTTTATCACCGAACTGAGCGACAAAAATGCCTGGTTGGGTACAGCTAGTGTAAATATTGTATATTCATAAGTTTAACTGATAATTCTGACAAAATGAATAATTTATCAACCACTCTGCAAAACTAGATTTTTCCGATTTTTCTGACCTTGTTTTACGTGATCCAAATGCGCTTAGTTATATTTTTATTTTGTTTAAAAACATCCTTCGTTCTTCAGAATCCGATTATGGTCGGAAAAGCGGCTAGCCCCCGAAAACGCGGGAAAAATATCAAGTGGTTTCGCAGCAAATTTTCCAGACGACAAATTCGCGGACTATAAATTTATATGCGAGTAGAGTCTTTGTGCGGTGTTCCTTTATTATTATTGTGGCTGGAATATCAGGGAATACCTAATATTAAATGTAAGTACACGCTTACAAATGAAATATTATTTCGCAAGCCTACTCCCCGAATTTGTTACTGTTCATAAGACGTACAATATAGGTAGGACATTCAAGAACTTCCAGGGATATCTAAATAATAATAAAAGAATTGAACTTAGTGATTTACTTGACAAAATATGTTATATTCCGGTTGAATATATTTTTAACATTGTATTACTAGTCTTTTAAACATTTTTTGTAGAAATCAGAGCTTTTTTATTCCAAGAATTATACTACAATACATTTTACTACGCGCAATAAAAATTTTCTTTAATTTTGTGGATTAATGTAGTTAAATTTAGACTCAATTTATTTAATTTCATTAATTGATTCGGTAGTCACTTTTTAGAAAAATCTATCCATTTTAATTTATGTTTTACTTAGTAAATACCACTTTTTCTTAAAGTCTACTGTGACATGTGTTTTGATGTTTGAAAATAATGTGGAAGGCATCGAAACACGTGTCACAGTAGATTTTAATAAATAGTGGTATTTACTAAGTAAAACAATAATTAAAAAAAAAAAATTACCACAGTGCTCAAGCCACAATTTATGTACATATAGTGATTTAATGAGCAGAATATAAGATACACTTATTTATTTATTTTTTACAAAAATATTAATAATATTAGTATACAACTAATATTATACTAATATTATTAACATTTTTGTAAAAAAATAAATAAGTTAAAATGACTAACCACAAAGTACATGCTTTAAATATTAATAATGTTGAGAATAGAATATATATGTTCACATTTTGATATAACAAAAGATCAACTTAAGAACCTGAACACTGTCACGAATACACAATGAAAAGAGCTTTGAATTGATTAACAGCTATTTTTTTAGAAAAAAATAGTATCTTGTTGAGTAATACAGATTTAAAAAAAAACAAACGAGTGCTCCTGAATACGAGATAACTTCTTCCCAGTAAAAATACAATACTTTTTTACCCTTTTTAGATTTTCCGCCACAGCAATATTTTTTTACTCATAATTATGCGGATCTCCCATAATTCTCCATTTCTGTTTCTTTCACTGGACCACATTAATTCAACGTTATCCATGTTTAAAAAGATCATCATAAACAATATCAAAGTTGGACAAATATTATCCTTAATAAATAAAAAATAATACGATGCAAAGAATTTATTGTTCTTGTATGAATTTTTTATCTTGAAAAAACTTTTAAAATACGAGAGAAATTTGTTTCACAATATTTTTAGTGTATACAGATCTCTGCTCACAAATTCTTAGTTTGTTTCCTCTTAGGAGTAATTTATATTGATATCTCAACACAGATGAAGAATATGGATAATCTGGATATTTACAACCTTTGTATCATAGGCCAGTTTCAGTGATCCATGATTTAGTATTCTACCCATAATTGACAACCACATTATCTATTAAATGGATAGTGCTGGGAAGTAGCGTGTGTAAGATCTTGGTTTTTACATAGCTTACGACCTTTTATAGTTTGGATTAAGTGATCACTTACACACACGTGTGGTTTTACAACATTTTACCTATGATTAACAACTACACTATGATATACAAATTTCTAAAAAATATATGGTACCGAGAATGGCACATGAAATATAACATCCAAAATTCATCCAAATATCAACAATATCACTGCTTCTCCTTTTTTATACAATTTATTTTTCATTTGAAACCTTAAGAACAATTGCCGGTAAAAAAACTGAATTATAATTCATAAAAATTCCTATCAATACATTGAGAAAATATTTTGAAGTTTATGTAATAAAAATTCACAGAAATCAATTCAGTCAACATGATGGACTCATGAAATGCAGTATACACCTAAATTGAGTAGCATTATTTAAAATCTGGAGAGTTGCTTAAAAAAATACATCTTTTACACATTACTTTATTGTAATACCATCAATGTTACTTAAAAAATACTTTTTTTGATAAAAGTTAGAAAAAAGAATAGAACTTTGGGAAAGCAACTCTAATTATTCAGACGCATATTATAAATACAAAGAAATCAAAGCCGTACAATAATATTAATTCTTAGAGTACTACTTTATCGTCATAATATTTTTTATTATTATCATCTTTTCGGATTCTCGGAACGATTGTAGAGCTTCATTATATTAACATGCGCGAATTGAAATTGCCTTCCCTATTAGGAAAATTCACATCATACTAACCGTATTCATTATGTGTAATTCTCCAACCGTACAATTTACTTTACTCGTTGATTTTATGGAGATGAATCACTTGTTGTTTTAAATAATTCATTATTTATTTAGAAGTCTTAAAAAAAGGAATAGTGAAAACATTTATCTGTATAATTTTAAGATAATTTATTATTTGATAACAAAAAAATACTTAATATTTTAAGTAAGTAATATAATATTCATTAATAATTTACAATATTTTGAGTATGTCCAGACACTTGTTCGCAAATCTGGATTATGTTATAGGGTTATTTTTATATAATTATTTGATATTTCAACATAGATGAAGAAGAATATGGAAGTCTGGGCATTTACGGGGCTTACGACCAAATGCCTAGACTTCCATATTCTTCATCGTTGTCAAAATGTCAAAAAATAATAATGAATAATGCATGTAATATATAATATATGGTAAAATACTAAAATAGTTGATAATTTAAAAAAAAACTATGGCATTCATATGAAACATCAGTGAGTGTTAAAAAAATAAGATCGAAATCACTTTTATTTATTTTTATTTTAAATTTAACTCGGTAAGTAGCATTTTTCAATCAATTGTGATATTTGTTTCGATCCATTTCGTATAATTTTCAAACAATTTATAAAAATAATGCTGAATGCATCAAAATACTCGTCACAGATTTTAAGAAATAGTGCTATTTACCAAGTGAAAATTTAGTTAAAAATTAATAGATATTACCACAAAGTGACTGTGGAATCAATCAATCAAATCACTTATATTGTGACATTTTTTACATCTCAACATAGATGATGAAGAATATAGAAGTTTGGGAATCAGCAGGGCTTATGACCTGTCATAAGCTGGTTAAGTGATCACTTTACACAAGTGCAACATTCACCACAAAACTCAAATTTTTGGAACAACTACATATATCACTAATCTCATGACACTTTATATGTGAGTTCTCTGGAGCCATGTAAGGTTGGATTGTTTAAATTTTATTTATTTATTAGAGATTTATTTCGACTCCCCACTGGGAATTGAGACCGGGATCTCCAGCACGGTAGTCAAACGCTCTGACTACTAACTACACTACGGTGGCCGCATTTCACGTTACTCCCCTATATATGATATTACAGTGAGGCCCCGATATAACGGACCACTATTCAATGGACAAAAAATCAGGTCACAAGTAAAAAATTAAAAACGTCGTATAAAAAAAAATATGCTAAAATTCAAGTGTTGGCGCATGTAAACATTTATAGTGGCCATGATAATCACAAATTATGTCTCAAAACTTGATTCAAAAGTGGAAACGAAACATGATTCCTTTTCCAAAACAGGATAACCGAAAGCAACCGCGTCGATATCAAACACCAACGTCGCTTTACGAGGAGTGTCCTTTATCTGCGTAGAGTGTTTTTTATTGTTTATTTTAATCCCATGTTTAAAAACTGACTTCCGACTTTAACGGACACCCCCTTCCCCCAATTAGTTCGTTATATTGAGGCTTTACTGTACCTACGTATTTATTCTTCATTATTTATTTAATATGGTTACAATATTTTTTTTACAATTTTAATTATTTTCTAACAATCTTAAAATTATAAACGCAGTTCTCTCCAAAAAAGAGACTGAGCTCTTATGCTTGGAGAGGGACTAACACTTGTTTTACAATTTATTTTTTATTTAAGTCATATTTTTTTCTTGCTTAGATTAACATTTATGAAATTCATTTATTTATTTTTTAACAATTTAAAATCTTCATTTTTTATATCTGTAGGAAGGTCGTTGAAGTACTTAGTTCCCAAATATTTAAAGTTTTGTTGGAATTGTTTGGTATTGTAAAGTTTTATATACATATATATCATAAATACAGTTTTTCCTTTATTTTCTGCTTAAATTGAAGAAAAAAATATCGTGCCTTGTTTGACCCATGCCGCTGATAACTCTCATTGAAATTCGCGGTGTGAGCAAAACTTGCTTGTACACTGATTAAGACAGTGTTTATTTAGTAGAACTCGGTATTAAATTATAAACTTAATATGAATAAACTGAACACATTTGTGCTTGAAAGCTCAACATATTCGAAGCCAAAATAAACTAAAGACTTGTGATCGACCTCCCGAGGCCAAATAAATGCGCCACTACATGTATCGACCGACTCAAAACCATGTGAACTTTACAAAACTTTATTGAACCGTGCAAAGGAGTTACCTCCGCAAAACTTTGAATACTAAAAGGAATGTATTTATTTGTTTGGATAAGATTGTTTATTTGAATGATCTGACACACATTAGACACTGCGAATATTTATATTTTTTTACATCCGGTTTGACTAAGGTTTTCAAAAATTTTCGTTATTTCAATCGGAAAATTTTTAATCCTTAATACTGCTAGTACAAATCTATTTCTCGTTTATTAAATTCAAAAGAAAATGTCAACATTTTTTTTTTCTTAATTTTTAAATATTGTTTTAAAGTATTATATTATTTCAGAACAAACACATAACACGGAGCTTTCGTCTTTCGTAAGAATGCCGTCCATGAGTGCATGTATACACTTTTTTTAAGAAAAAAGACCGCAAAACCTCTATGGCATATGTATGGTAGATATATTACGAACAACGAGATTAAGATTTTATATATGTTTATTGAACCCGAGACGCCAGTTCGCAGTCAAGCGTCTACCCAACAACGCCAAATCTAGAAGTTGTAATAATAATAATAAATTTGGATAATTTATAAAGCACTATTTTCGTAAAATACTATCTCAAAGGCGTTTCAATCGAAAAATACTACCTCAAGGGCTTGTAATCGAAATTGTATTGATATTCAGGTCAAAAGTCAAAATGACCCGAAATTGCGGCTAATCTATGATCTTCTTTAATTGGACATAATTGGCAAAGAATCGTTTGCTTTCAAATCTCAAATTCAAATATGATGCTTAAATTGAGATATTATATTACATTTTCAATCAACAATACTCGAATTTGCTTTATTTCATTTTATTTCATAAAAACAACTTTTGTCGTAAGTCCAATACAAACGGTTTTATGTAATATGTTTTTCAAATTGCCTCCCTAAGCTTTTTCTAGGAATCAATTTAGTTAATATTAATAGCATTAGTAGAAAAAGGTTGTTTTTATCCTTGTTTCTAGATTATTCCTAAAATACAATAGAGTAATCCTATGAAATGGACAAAACAATTTTTTACTACACAAATGTCATGAACAATATTCACCCTCGTTTACAAAATTGATTCCATTTCACAATATCTATATTTATTTATCAAAGTTCATTATTTTTGTGCAAATGAAAGTTGTATAATATTAGTGCGTTGTATTAGACTGAGTATTTTCTATTAAAGTAGAAAATTACAGAATAGAGATATGACAAATAATAAATAATAGATATATAATAAAACTGCGTTATATCTGAATAAGAATATTCCATTTATGTAGAAAAGTATAAAATAGAGATATAACAAATTATAAATAATAGATAATATGGCCGAGAGAATAGAACGCCTCACCAATCTGTCTTTGCAAACAATCTTCACGTGTAAGACCGAGGAAAACTTGGCATGATCAGGTATATCAAATACTTTAAAGCAGAGGGTTTATATGAAGAGATCCATGAATGTGGAAGAGGCGAAGTATGTTTGAAAAGACAGAGTGGTGTGCCGTTCTATTCTCTTTGCCAACCTCTGCAGGGAAGCATGGTTATAGTTAGTTAGATTTTACTTAATGTTTCCTGAGAATTATTTAACTTACAAAACGTTTTTTAATGAAAAGGTGAAATATAAGTGTTTTTACCTAACGTTCTTTTTACTTCTAGCAATCTGTCGCTAGTAAATTTATTGCTTTTGTAACATAATATTGATGGAAAAAAGTTCTAAATTACTTCAAATCACCGCAGCCAACGATCGTTAATGCCGATAGCTTTAACCTATCACGAAATTTACTTGGAGCAAGGAAAATTAACACAATCGTTTCACCAATTTTGTATTGCTCAATTCGATTGTAAAATCTGTGTGATATTCTGGTTATATTTTCTATCTTATGATTTTTTTTATATACTTCACTTATCAACTATAATTTTGTCGTTTTCTCAAAATTTCTCTCTGCAAATGCAAACTTTGTATTTTTGTAATATTAATTGAATGTAAAAACCCAATTAGATTTATTATTTTTTGCTTTAAACGTCGTTTTTTTATTAAATAAATAAGTTTTTCTTTGAAATAAATATATGGTTTTGAAAAGCAAATAGTTATTATAAGGTTAGTTTAAGTTCAAGTTAAAAATTAAAAAAATATATATTATTCTAAAAAAAAAAACAATTTTTACATACCGGGAAACACCTGATAATATTTGTATGAAAATATTTTTAATTTGACCTGTTATTTTATTCACAACATCTTGAGTGTGTTCACATTCTTGCACACAAACTCATTGTGTATCTCAATATTGGAGAAAACTCCTAATGTGATAAAACCCAGATTTGTGAACAGATTTGTTAAAATACTCGTACACTCAAAATGTTGAAAACATAATTTTTTAACTACAATAAATATTTAATGTAACCCTGAACCTTACAATATATATTTAATAATACCCGGAGAGTAGATGTGATCACCTTTCCTTCGTACATTTGACAATCAAGATTTCATTTCTATTATATAAAGCAGTACCGTATGCACCATTGAGTGCGAATAAAGGTTAGAATGAACAGCGATTTTAAATCAAAGTTATTTTGTAAAGTAAATTGTAATGTCTGCTTCATATTTGTTAATTGCCTATTTTTCTTTTATTACACAAACAAATATATTGTTGTTGTTACATAAATAAAATATAGTTCAATCTTGTTACATTACGTGGAATAAAAAAGTGACAAATAAAGAGGTTCTAAAAATAATGAAGGGAAAGAACTTTACTGCTGACAATAGGAAACGGAAGAGAAAAGACGATAGGATATATTCTGTTACCCAATGACCTAATCACTAACACAAAGAAGAAAAAACAGGCATAGAGTTATACAAAAAACCTTTTTATAACTCTATGCCTGCCTTCTTAAAAAAAACACTATTTTTCGTTTCTGCTGAAGTAACAAAAGATCAAGAAAAAGGTTAATGCTATATCAATATGGTACAGAAAATAATTGCAGATCAATCTTTAAAAAAAAAAATTAGAACAATTAACACAATACAAACTAATTAACTAACCATCGCATCGCTTATATACATCGGTATAGCTGAAAAAAATAGAACGCCATAACTCTCTGTCTCTGCAAACATTCTTTGTCTCTTCCACGTTCATTCATCTCCTTATGCATGCAGATTGTTGATTCCTGAACTGACTTCTTTCAAGTATTTGACAAACTTCATCATGTCAAGTTTTCCTCGGTCGTCGTTTGCTCCAATTTCCAACTACATTTGCCTCATAAAGAGCTTTATGCCCTAAATGTATAATTTTGTAATATAAAATCAATACATTTAATTACTGTAGCGCATTTTCAAGACTCGAGTTGTTGGGATGTTTCTAATAATTGAATTACCTGCAAAACATTGGTTTAATAATTGCCTGAAAGCTTGGGTTATACAACTCACTTATCCTGAATAATCAAGTAATCGCTTCATCTCTTAAAATATGCCTGAAACCATCCCTTAATGATCCAATTTCAAAACGTTTGTTTCCTTACCGTTTGAAATTCACATCTTCATTTACATATCAAAAACTGTTCTATCGAATCTACTGCTATACTAGTTACGATGGTATAAAATGTCTGCCGGTTGCTATCTAAATAATGGTTTAATTATAATGTCTTCTCGAAAATTTGAAACATATCATTTATTTATGATATATTATATTTGTTGCTTGTTCACAAATCTGGATAATCTCCAACTATAAGAGTTATTTTTCATATTATTTTTTGACATCTCAACATTGATGAAGAAGAATATGGAAGTCTGTATTAGTAAATACATAAGTATAATAGTGAAATTCAAGTACAATGTTTCGAAATAGATCATACATATAGAACTTCTACGAATTTGAGTATTATGGTTGTCAATCGTGAGTAGAATTGTTGAATGTTACACGTGTGTAAAATTATTACTTAAACCAGCCTGATGACGGTCGTAAGCCCCGTTAATGCCCAGACATCCATATTCTTCTTCATCTATGTTGAGATACCAACAAAAAAAATAGGTTTTCTATAATAATTTTATGTAATAATAAATTCATTCTTCTTTGCATGTGTTTTTTAAATGTATAGCTTCATTGGTTTTTCATCAAAATCTTGTTTGGATTTACCAGAATTTTTGATTTCTGGTGTTCTACTCTAACTCATTTTGTGATTTCATATTTTCAATATGAATTTTTGATGAAATGAATTATTGACAATGTTATATGACAAAATAATTCCCTTTGAATAATTTTCTATACGTATATGAAGTAAACACTTTATTAGAGAAGTTGTCTGAGTATAGTATTATCAAAACTCCTACAGTATCAACAATGTGGTTCAATTATAAACTAAACCGTATTATTCCACAAAGTTACATCGAAATCAATAAACAACGAATCGTAAACATGCTGATTTATATTGAGAACCTTGTGAGTTGCGAAAATAATGTGATTTAATGAGAACAGATTAAAGTTTATGAATATAAATTAATTCATTAAACTTGGTTGTATTTATTGGAGAGAAGGTTATTAAGAAAAAATCAAAGATTTGGAAAATCTAAAAAGGTATCATGAATTATTCACGTTTAATATTGGAATGTTTCTAATTCTGTATATTAATGTACTATCCACCCTGTTATGAAAAGTGTGTTGATATGATTTGGGCATGTGAGTCGAATGAGTGAAGAAAGAATGATAAAAATAATTTATGAGGCGAATATGGATAGTAATAGAAGCATAAGAAGACTGAGAAAAACCTATTATGATCAATTATTTATCAAATACTTGAACGTGGTGAGGTTGGGAATCAAAATAGACGACGGATAACTATGAGCAAAATCATGAATGTGGAAGGGGCTAAGATTTTTCGCGAAGACAGATTGGTGTGGCGATCTACTCTCTCCGCCTACCCCTGTAGAGAATCAGGGTGATGGTAATTTAAATAGATAATTTTACCAACCATGCTCATGAAATTGGGCTGTGATTAATTTATTTTTATTTTTATTTTTATATTGTATGCATATTAATTGAGATGAAGAGTTGATTTGGTTTTTTTATACGAAAGAAGATGGAAGCCAGAGCATTCCGGGGTTAACGATTTAGCATTTTGCTGGAATAAGTGAAAACTTTATACACTCATATAACCTTCACTATAGTGACATTATGGAACATACAATATTTTTTGAACGATGTATACTTATATTTGCATTGTTTCGTATAAAAATGATACATCCTAAGTCTAAAAAAAAACACCTTTTATTTTTGTTGATATATCATTTTTTGGGTGAAAATTCCAGAGTCAGATAAAATAAGTAATAATAAAGAGTTTATAGTTTGTGTTCGGATTCGGCGTGACATTGTAACTTTTTGTAAGTAAAAGTTTTACATAATACTTATATACGTGTGGTATGTTCGACCATAACTTTTGCTTGATTTTATTTTTCTCCACCTTGTGTCAATTTTAGCCCCGTGTCATTTTATTAGACGGAAGCATCGACCAAATTTCCAAATCCCATTTCCAAATCTCCTAACCGATTTATTAACGATATATAACCTGCCAAATCAGCCTGCAAAGTTGATTGATAATATCGCATGATTTTAAGGCAGTCCGTGTCAGAATATGTCCTTCAATTATCGTGTTTATTTTATATTTTTACAAACTTTTTATATTTATGTACTTGCTGTACCCAGACTAGAGTTTCTATAGCTTAGTTTGGTTAAATGAAATATAGTGAATAGTATTTTTTTAAATGTTTTTTGCAGATACTTTGTGGTACATTTTATAAAATATTATAAAATAAAACTTGACCTTTGTTTTTAACCATTTTTATTTTTGGTACTTTTCTCCAACCGGTTTCGACAAGAATCTTGTCATCTTTAGGGATAGACGTGTATACATATATCTTTCCTTGAAGATGACATAGTTTTTGTCGAAACCGATTGAAGAAAAGTTCTAAAAATAAAAGTGGTTAAAAACAAAGTTCCAGTTTTATTTTGTAAAGTTTTATTATTTATTGATTCGGTATTAACTTTGTGGAATGACATGATTATTTTAATTAAATTAAACACTTGAATAATCCACTGAATTGAGTTTTATTTATATTTACGACTAGTTTCGAAAACGACAATTGTTTTCATCTTCTGGTACAAATTAAAACTAACGAAAGTTCGTTAGTTTTAATGACAACTTGTGATTTTTTTCTTTTGTTATGTGTTTGTGTATTTATATTAACAAAAACATTTAACAAAATAATTTAATGTTCATAAATACGACTTTATCAAGAGTAAACCTTCCAATTGATATTCCATATTTATGCTTTGACTTCTCACGCGAAAACTGATGGCATATCGGGGGAGCTTTTCTTGATGCTATTAATTATATTGATCTGGTTTTCTTGACAAACAAAAGCAGTCCAAATAAGGGTTTGTTGTCGCAAATCCCTCAAGGGAATGTTTTCCAAGTCATGAAAACTTTCATCTCCTTATGTTGACAGGTATCAAATAATCAAAACATTTTTTTCTCTGTCAGAAACCCCCGGAGATATTTTGGGAAAAGAAACTAAAACCTACCCTTAGTTTCGATGGGAATACTGGTCAAATGTATCGGAATTAATGTTATATGTAGTGTTATTCTGGAAAATAAAACAACTTTCATACAATATTTAGAGTGTGTCCAAATCTTCGTTCACATGTTTTGAGTTTGTCTGATTTTCTTAATGACCCGAATTCAGAATTTAAAAGTCTTGTTTTAAGTTTTCAGAATTTCAGTATCGACTAATTGAATGGAAAAATCCCAAACGTTTCTTAATTATAAAATTCAAATATTTCCATAAGAAACGTAACAGAACTTAGAATTAGAGTAATTTGTAAAGATAAAAAGTAAAATCAAGTATCTCAATTTATCTTTGGATTAGGATTAATCAAATCGACGGAATAAGTCCTCGGCATTAATAACGTTCAGCCAACAAGTTACAAGTATTGGCTAATGAGATAATGTTTAGACGATTGATTGATTACTACAAACTTTTAAGGATGCCTTAAATTTTCAATATTTCAAGGCTCAATGTTTTTTTTTTGTTCTTACGCTATGATTATCATTAATATCACTTTTTATTTATTTATATTTTATCGTACACATAATTACAAATTTAAATAATGTTCCCTAAATAACTTTTCCCGTGCCGAGAGTGAATTTTATGATACTTATTTATAAAGAAAGAAAAAAATATTCATTAATTGATTTGGCAGCCACATTGAGGTAATATCTTTTATTTATCTTAGTTTTACTGAGTAAATACTACTATTTATTAAAATCTGTTGTGACACGATAGCTGACGTATTCAGCCGATGCATTCGGCATCATTTTCAAACACCCTTTGAAACAAACAAACGGTGTTTGAAAATAATGTGGAATGCATCGAAACACGTGTCACAATAGATTTTAAGAAAAAGTGTATTTACCAAGTGAATTTTTTTACAAAATATAGAAAATTATTTATGACAAATAAATACGATATGCCCAAATGATACTGTTTAATTTCCAGTAAGGATCTAAGGATCTAAGACTGTTGCATATATACAGGTTTCAAGTATCAATGCAATCTGTATGTTCAATAATGGGCATAATGGTGAAAGTTAAAGAAGTGTATTAAGTGTCGCTTAAGCCAACTAAATGCCAGGTTTATAAGCCCTTGGATGCTGAGAGTTCTTCTTTCATAAAAAAGAAGCATGATACATATCACATATCGCTCACTCCTTTCAAGAACGTCATAAATCAAAAATCATAAATTTTCAGTTGTGCATGTTTTCGGAATGCCCAGAAAATGTACTATATCCCAGAAAAGGCATATTTTTAACTTAATATTTACCCGCTACAGGGCAGAAAATGTAGTTTTTGCATTTTGAAGAAAAGGTATTGTTAAATTATTTTTTTAAATATACTGAATATTTTTCAAATGGAGTAAAAACCTTCAAGTTCTACCTCAAAAGATCTGTTGCATAGTAAAAAGTTCAATGAGTTGCTTGATATTTATTTTTAAAACATTGTGTTATATTTTTAAACTTTAAAAACGTTCTCCTGAAAAATCTAGTTTATATAAATAAACTAGAAAGACGTTCTTGAAAGGAGTGAGCGATATCAAGTTGAGACACCTTTAAATTGACATCTCATAAGTAGGATGTATAATGCAGTATCCGAAATAGTAAAAATATTAATATTGTAAGCACATTTTTTGTTTTCTTTCCAAATTCTAGCTTCTAATTTGATTGTGACGTGGCTCTGTTTAAATTTCATCTCGAGTGACAATGAAAACAGTAATAATTAAATGTTTGTCAGAGGTATGCGAGTATCTCGCAAATTCTCTTACTTTCTGCCATGAATACTAATTATAAGAGCATCTGCTAGAGAATTCCGTTTCTCTCAGATTTTAATTTTATCCTTTATCTCAGTATATCGTCAAAGGTGGAGCTCTCGCAGTGTAAGGGAAAGTCCACGCCAGTGATTCTGAACAGAGACCATCTGAGCCTCACAGTCTTAACTATAACAATGCTCAGTTCAACTTTCAAAACTCGGAACATCTGCCCTTTCCTAATGGTGTTATTTTTCAAATACACCACCCCGATGAAACGTGTTTCGCATTTTCGACCCCCTGCAATTATCTCGCACAGCTCAGCAGCTCAGAAGGGTAACTGATGTTTTCAGATATTTTTATGTTTTCATGAATTTATGCATGTTCTTATCATCTGTTATATTAAATTTAAGTTTCGTGCTGACATTTTTTAACGGAACTGTATGTTTTTATAATAATATAACAAAATATTTAGCGTTTTCTATTATAACTAAATAACTAACCATTACACGGCTTTCTTGCAGGGATAGGCAGAGAAAATAGAACGCCATACAATTTTATGTATCTCCATATATATACCCGTCCATTATACCTACTCCTGACCTGACCATTTTCTAGTATTTGAAATACTTGGGATTACGTTACAAATAAAAGAGTCCTCTGCTAATAAAAAATCCCAGTCAAATCAATCATAGATACTGCCGCGAACTCACGCATGAAGCGGCGTGAGAATGATATGATGTATGGTATGAAATAATATGGTATTTATTGACATCTCATCAAAGATGAAGAAGAATATGGAAGTCTGGGCATTTAAGGGGCTGACGACCGTCATAGGCTGGTTTAAGTGATCACTTTACACACGTGTAACATTCACCAATTCTACCCATTATTGACAACCACACTACTCAAATTCTTGGAAGTTCTATATATATGAACCAATATCGAAACATTATTTTTGAATTACTAGAACTTCACTAGAGACATCTATTGGTGAGATGAAATATTCTTCTTCATCTTTAATGAGATGTTAATAAATAAAATGAAAAATAACTCCTATAATTGGAGATAATCCTGATTTGTGAACAAGTATTTGGACATACTCAAAATGTTGTAGATTATATGGCATGGGTCGGCAACCTTTTGTTGTAAAAGGGCCAAATAATTTTTATGGGGATCAGTGCGGGCCGCACTTGCAGTAGGTATACATATAATATTTATGTACAAATATTTTAGTTTCAAAAATAAACGCTTAGTGTATATTTTAACGACATTTATTGTATTTAATAAAATCAATGAGATTCCCTTCGCTCCCTTTCTCGCTTCCTTTCACTCGATTGTGTATAATATCGTCCGTCATGTGCGTTGCGGCGAGAATCTCGCGGGCCGCACCAAGATGTCTCGCGGGCCGCATGCGGCCCGCGGGCCGCAGGTTGCCGACCCATGTTATATGGTATTAAATTTTAAAGTTATCTACACTACTTAGTTAAAATGTTATCTTCCGTATGTAATCGGTGCTGTAAAGTAATTTTTTAAACGAGAATGTTGAATGACTATTTCTCTCGCTCACTCAGAAGGTGAATATCTCCTCTGTCCTTATTTCCTATAGCAATATAGAAACGTTCTTTATTACACGTGAACGCGTTTTAATGGCCGCCATTTCTTCTTACTTTTTTTACTGGCTGTAATGCCGTCTGTATTACACGGTTTTATTTCTTGTAAAGCTTGTCATCTGAGATATTTGTTGACATTACTTCTCTCAGAGTCGTATTGCCTTCGAGTTTAATACGGAATCTTGTCAACAACAGGGAGATAAATAAAACTTTATGGAATACTTGTGCAATTCTTCCAGACTAATAAAATAAATGTTTTTTTTTGTTGTTGTTGATTTTCGTTGTGAAATTGTGCGTAAAAATATTTTTTTTGTCGTTAGCGTTTGTATTCTTCATTATACGCTAGTTTATAACCGATTTGAAAATCAAAGATATATTTTAACTCTTTATACCTTGTTGTATAAATAAATCTGATTTAAATCAGATTTATTTGTATAAATAAATCTGATATAAAGTTAAGTTTAATTTAACTTTATATTTCGAAAAAGCTGCATGTAAAATTTTTCAATAATGGAGTTATAATATATGAAATAATAAATTTGGATAATTTTTACAGCGCCATTTTAGTAGATACTATCTCAAGCGCGCTTCACTGTAATTAAAAGAAAATTCCACGCCATCGGACCGTAACAACAAAGACACACTCGCCAAATTTAGTGCCCGTTTGCGAGCTAGTAAGTAAGCAAACATTTTTTTTGTATAAAACTATATTGAATAAAAAAATGTGCATATTTTAACAAAATACGTGAATTTATTCGTTTAAGAAAAAAAACACTTTCTTATTCTTTGTGGGTATATTCATTACAAAATAACTAAAATGACAAAAAGATGTCCACTTGTTTTTTGTAGTATAGGATTTACCCAGTAGTTTTAAAATTAAACATAGGTCGAGTTAATGCGGCGAAATGATCTGTGGGGAGATTTATGAATGTGGAAGAGGCGAAAAATGTTTACAAAGATAGAGAGATATGGCGTTGTATTTTCTCTGCCTACCCCTGGGAGTAACGACTTGATGGTTAGTTAGCTAGTTTACATATATACGAGTGTCTTCTTTCTTTAAATGTAATATCAATTAGTCAAATATTTCAAAATGAAACTCACACTTCCGTTATTATTATCTGTCTTGTATTATCTAAGGTTAAATCACCATCCATTATATACAGATTGGATTTCCATAAAAACGCCAATGGTTTTAGTACCGCGTTCCACCTTACTGAAGGTCAAACGAACCTTTACTTTAGAGAAACTTGCGTTTCGGGAACTTAACGAACGAGTCAATACCAAATTGGGCCAGCATAAGTCACTTGTCGCGAGCTATTTCTAGAGCTTTCAAGCTTTCTACTGAGCTTATATTTACGTACAACTCAACCTTGCCTAACCAGTCGAAAAACTTCAATTTACTTGCAAATGGCCTCTGAGTCCGCACTTAGTATTTATTTCACACCTTGTTAAACATACTACCTGTGAAAATATTTTAAACTAGATTTTATCGAGCACATTTTAAAAAGCGATATATATATTTCTACCCTTGTTCAACTACTTTAAACTATGTCGAGGAAACAAATTTTGTTTGTTCACTGTTATTACCTTCAAGCAATGAATTACAATTATTATTTGTATGAATTTACGTACGTATGATTAAACTAATAAATTATTTTACATGTTAAATTCAAAAGAACTTATTGCCATAATACAAACAAATTACACATATTTAGAGCAAGTACGTACACATTAATTTATTTATTTATTTCATGAATACATAGTTTTTTTTTACTATATGTATTACGGCTCTTTATGCATGGCCTGTGTTGAGCCAAAATACTGACATGTTAATATATTTTTTTATTTATTATTATTTTTAAATTATAAGATTATATACCTACATTACAAAAAATAGATAAAATAACAATTTACAGTATAAAGGTTTAACAATAAAATAATTACACCTGGACTTTAATTCATTCACGTTCTACTTTGTCTGTTCCAACGAGATGCAACCATCGAAGGACATTGTTCTTAAAAACATGATCACTACTGGAATTCTTAATAATTACAGGCAGCAAATCAAATATCTTTGGCGCAAGGAATGAAAAGGTTTTTTGCGCAAAACTTGTTTTGCGGATGGGCCAACGTAGTTTATATTTAATGCTGCCCGGGTTCAAATATTTCGTTAAGTTCTTACCTTATCCATTTTATTCCAGAAGTGAATTAATGCTTCTTTGATGAACAGTTGCTGTAATTGCTGTAATACACATGAAACGACTAAAATTTACATGAAATGCAGTTCCACCATGAAATGTGAATCGAAACATAAATCTAATAAAAAGTGCAAGTACAGTACAACTGACGAGACTCTACTGTGGTTTAAAAAGGGGTGCAGGAAGAAGAACCTAATTATTATCGTGGTTTTAAACCCCTGCCTTGTTGTGTATATAAAATAGAATTTTGTCAAACTTCATTCAAGTCTGAACGACGAAACCCGGTCACTGGTAAAATAAAATATGTAATTTCATTATATAAAATGCAGTTTCACTAAAAAATGTCAGTACAAAATTGAAATTAATAAAATATGCATAATATATCAAATGTGTAATTTTATATTTTTTCTATTCTCTGTCATGCTGTATCAAAACAGGATTTTTTTCAAATAGTCGCTATGTCATTTTTTTCCAATTTCCGGGAAGTAAGACGATGTCAACGACTTCTCAGCGTTGTTTTTTATGATAATTTACATCTTACTCCACTTCTGTTTAACATCCCATTTGTTTAGTGTTTTATCATTCTCAGCATCTCTTCGTTTCCATAATTTTCTCATCTATATAGATTTCTCACCCTCTCAACTTTTCTTCTTTAATACAACTAAAAATATATAAAAAAATATTATTAAAATAACTCCAAACGTTGCTGGATTTCCCTAAAGACTCGAGGATGATAGTCTCAGAGCGGAAAATTCGGAAGACAAATTTATTCATGGAAATATTATAAGCACTTCACATTAAGTAATGTTGTCGGGTTAAAGTAATTAAAATTATGAAAGGACATATTTTGAATGTGACTTAATAAACATAATTACATCGTTACAATATTTCTTTTTAACGAGTTTTCTTGTTTCCACCCATTAATGTTTTTAAATTGGAAATTTTATAATAACTTGCTTTCAAGAAAATGAATTAACTGTCGGGTTGTGGTCTCGTGGTTAGTGTCGCGGACTCTTGAGGCAGAGTTTCTCGGTTTCGAACCCACTATACCACAATTTGATACCTATTTCTTATAATGAGCTGCTTAGGCAAACATAAATAGTATTAAATTGAAGTATTTTTTGTAGATGATAAAAATAAAACATAAAAACACAATTTTTTTTTCAAAAAAATAAAAGACTTGTTTTTTTTTACATATTTTTAAACCTTTGTAAGTATAATATTTACTTAATTCTGCTCACCAAATTTACTTTTTAATGATGTCATGAAATAATAAACATACAGAATAAGTAGGATATAAAATTATCCATAAAATATTTTAATTTGACATCATTAGTCATAAAATTGTTTTAAAAATATGTGTGAAAGAGAACATTTTATTTATTTACTTTTAAATAAAATAATTGCATTTTTTATTTTATTTTTTTATTTATTGACTTGGCGTTTAATTTGTAGAACTCCATTTTAATTTATGTATTAATTTTAAATCAAACACAGATTTTTTGAGTCTACTGAGTTTGTATTTTATTAACAAAAAACACTGAATAATATTTCAGAGTATTTTAGAGTAAGGCGAAACAATTGTCACAATATAAATTTTTATGTGTTTTTTGTTAATAAAATACAACTTAGTAGACTCAAAAAATCTGTGTTTGATTTAAAATTAATACATAAATTAAAATAATTGCATATTTTACTGACAAATATACTCGTGAATATATCCCACTTGTGTTAATTAACAAACAAAAAATTGGTTATTTCAACAATAATTTATTTTGCAACCAAAATAACAAAATTAAATTCAACAAAGAAATGTGCCACATCAATACAATAGCCGAGATATAATTTCCTAAAAATATTTACCTTAGGGAAACGTACAAATCAATTTCGAATAATATTTTCGAAATAGCGGGAAATTTATTTTATTACCCTGTTAAATATTATCCATTACATCAATGAAAAAATTTATGGTACTTCATCACGCAACGATTTATGAAGGTTTTATTGAAAAATACTGAAATATTATTCAGCACTTTTCAATACTCCTCATTATGTATAACATACGTGTACCAAACATGTGAGAAAATATTTCTAAAAATATATTTCCGGGAATTGTATTCTCTAAAATATTATTATTTATTGATTTGGTGCCTTGTAAAATAGCATGATGATTTGAATATAAAAATGAAACTAATTATGAGCTTATAAATATAAACAGCACTAGTTCCGAGAACTACTAGTGTTTGCATTAACAAGTGAAAATACAAATACATTTTCAAACCCTTATTCGCACCCAATGGTGCATATAGCACTGCATCGTAGGGACACAGTGTTATCTTGATCGTTAATTGCACCGAGGCAAAGTGATAAGCCCTGCTATTCTTGTACCAGTCTAGGGTGATATTTGATAGATATGAAAGTGAAAATTACCCAAATTTTTTTTGACCCCCCTGGGAATCCTACCCGGGACCTCCAGCACGGTATTTTATTATATATATAAATTTATATATATATATATATATATATATATATATATATATATATATATATATATATATATATATATATATATATATATATATATATATATATGTATATATATATATATATATATATATATATATATATATATATATATATATATATATATATATATATATATATATATATATATATATATATATATATATATATATATATATGTTAATTCTGCTCTCTTACTTTTCCTCAACTTTCTTACTTTATATTATTGCAACCTTGAAGCTTTGAAAACAAAATTATAAACTGACACAATTTATAAAGTGACACGAGACGGGAAGATTATTGAATTCTCCGAACCTGTTCATATAAAACATTTCATATTACGTAAATCCGACATCATGGAAATATACGCGCATTTCAGAGATGGAAAACGTTCTTGTGATACTAGCCTGCGAAGAAAATAAAAGCCGGAAGATCAGATCTCGTGATGACTGAAATTACAGTCGGCCATCTTGTGGGAAAATGAAAAGTACGACGTACATAGCGACTGTATATTAAGAGGGCAGCTGTCACGTTTTTATGATTTCTTTTACTTTTTTTACATGTGAGGTGCATTATTTTTTATCTTGCTTATTATGCACAGGTATTATGCATAGATCATTAGGTGGATTTTTGTTTCATCCAACTAAAAATAAAGTTTTATTTTAATCTGCGTTGGTAACAAGTGGGATAATCTATATAACTTGTTTTCAAGAATTAATTGTCGGGTTGTGGTCCCGTGGTTAAAAACGCTTGAAAATAATTTATAAATTTTAGCTTATAATTTGACCAGACGGTCGTCAGCCCCATAAATGCCCAGACTTCCATAATTTTCTTCATCTTTGATAAGATGTCAAAAAATAATATGAAACGACGATTTATTACAGCTTCAGTTTTAACGTCTCGGGTTGTGGTCCCGTGGTTAGTAACGCAGACTCTTAAGTCAGAGTTTCTTGGTTCGAACCCACACTACCACAATTTGATACCTATTTCTAATAATGAGCCACATAGGTTTACAGAAAAAGTATGAAATTGAAATATTTCTGTTAATAATAAAAACATAGGACATATACATATATGTGGTTTTACGAGGAAATTCAAATTTATATTTAAAAGCGAGTATTTTATTCAGGCTAAATGCTTAAAATAACAGAGATTATTCACGGATTTCAGAGTGAACGTTTTTTGATATGTAAGTAACGAACTCTTTTATAACATTTTTGAGTACCTATGTCCAAATCCTATTTTTCCGAAATTCCAATAATCCTATATTTATGTACCTAAACATCAAATAAAAAAATTCTGAATGGTTTTTATAATTTAATTAATTTTTGTAAATTTTACGACCTTTTTTATTCATGGACCACTTAGAAAATAAAACAGTCATGAAATTAGTTTTTAATTATGAAAAAGATGGGATAATAGAAACATTAATTCATTTTATTGCTCTGCAATTAACACAGGCACAGTACACGAGAACAGTTATTATACGTTAATCACGTTTTGAAATAAACAGGTATAAAAACAATTCAGTTAATATGTGAATAACTTCGATAGGCTCACATCTTAAAAAGAGTATTTATATAACAGAGATTATTCCTCAACGATTCTGTCGTCAATTCTTAGAAAGAAAATTAAATCCTTCGAAAAAATATTCTTCTTATATCAAGCGGCATAACAAACACCATATTCAAAACACAATAGTATTTACAATATTAAGTTTTTTTTTTTTAATTTTCAAAAGCTCATATCGAAGTGTAATATATCGGGTCGTGGATTCCGTATTTAGCACGTAAAAACGTGTTGACGACGTTGTAAAAATACATTAACTTTATTTTTGTATTCGTTTTTTTTGGCGAGATTTTAAATAATATAATAAAACCAAAATAATATTACAAATTTAAATCGCAGAAACAAATTCACATCTTCCAACATATTTTGTGTATCCCAATACTTATCTTTGGAGTATTTTTTATATTTTTGACATCTTAACATATAAATAATATAAAAACCCTTATCCGCACCCCATGGTGCATAGGGCACTGCTTCATATAAACGCAGTGTTATCTTGATCGTTTACATATGAAGGAAAGGTGATCAGCCCTCCGCTTCAGGTACCAGTCCAGGGTAATATTGAATAAATATTATAGTGCAAAAATCACTTATATTTATTTGACCCCCCCTGGGAATTGAACCCGGGACCTCCAGAATGGTAGCCGAGCGTGCTGACCATTACACTACGGAGGCGGACTATATTTTTGACATCTTAACAATCATGAAGAATAATATGGAAATAAGGGTATTCACGAATTTTTGACCTATCATAAGCTAGTTACCACGTTACGTTCATATAAACATACTCAAAATGTTGTGATTTAAATAATCTGGACAAATTATAAGCTACCAAGAAATATCATATTTTTAGTATGTAAAATATGTATAATAATCGGGTTTGGATCTAGCATCCAAATAAAATGGTCTCTGCTAAATAAAAGCTATCTCAATCCACTATAGATGGCTCTAGTAAACTTACGCGAACAGTGTCATGAGATTAATGATATTTGTAGGAGTTAAAAAAAACTCTTTTTCACTGTAATATTTATTCAATATTACCCTGGACTGGTACCTGAAGCGGAGGACAGATCACCTTTCTTTCGTGTGTTAACGATCAAGATAACGCGGCGTTTATATGACGCAGTGCCCTATGCACCATTGGGGTGTGGATAAGGGTTTGAATGAAAAAATGAAGTAGAAAAAACAGTAGTGTGATTATCAATCATAGGCAGATTAGTAAATGTTGGACTTGTGTAAAGTGATCATTAAACCAACCTATGTAGACAATAGATCATTTAACCCCTGTAAATGTCCAGACTTCCATATTCTCCATAGTCAATAATTAAAAATTCAAATCGATTCCGTAAAGAAATAATTCAAAGAAAAAAGCAAGAAGACGCATGGAACAGAATACATACATTTTTCAGATGTAAGAAGGTGAAGATAAATATTTAAGTAGTAATTCTCGCAGCTAAAAGGAGAACTGTGATATTTTATCCATTGAAAAAATCACCATGTACGTATGTTAGCAAGATCTACGAACGCTCGAAATAATATTTTTTTCTTTTGTTAAATTTCCACCCGCACATTTTCTTCAATGAACTGACAATCAACGGCTTTAAACATTGTTAAAAATGTTTGTATAAAATATATCATAAAACAATTAATGATTTCCTATCAAAGTATCAAACTTATACAAGTAACGTTACCAAATTCAGTAATAAAATAAAATAGAGCACATCATATATCTCAGAGAGTGATTTTCTTTTACTTGTTATATTTTTTTTAAATACGTTTTTTCGAAATATTTTTAAACGTTTTGCCTGCCTATTTAAATTGATGACCGAAATTGTCTTAAATGCAAAAACAGACCACGAGTTTTTTATTTAAACATGACCAATTTCGAGAACATCCGTAGTTCTCGTAATAAACTCAAAAGTTGTCTTATACAGCTTATTTTTTTATCACGAATATTTACTTAAAAAAATAATACCAAATCAGTAAATAAAATAAAAATTATAACGCATTAATTTTTCATTTTAATATTTTCTTTAATATTTAATTCAATTTCTGTTGGAAAATAAGGAGATAAATTATTACGTTTCATGGAAAGATTTTTTTTAAAGTTTTATCTTTATTACTAATGTGCGAATAGAATACATAATAAGGGGCATTCAAGAGCTATTTCTCTTTTAAAAGTTCCCTTAGATTCTAAGTATGATTATTTGCACAAGACATTACATGTACCATGTGTAGTAAGCTTTTATTTTTAACGTTTCAGTCTACATTGCAGCATCCATTATCTGCGATAATGTCTTTACTAGGTATTAACGACATAAACTTTAATAGCCTATGAAAATGCTATCATCATTTAAACAGCTGTGAAAACCTTATTTTGAGAGAAATTCAATTCCTTGCGTTTTCTCAAGCTGCTTTAAAACTCGCAAAAACTAACGTTAATTGTTTAATTTTACTTTAAATATACGTAGGTTGTTTTGGATGTTTAATAAGAATGGTATTTAAAAACATATATTATATTATGCTTTAAATGACATTAAAAAAATCATATCAATCTGTACTGGTACCTGAAAAACAGGTCCAGTCACCTTGCCTTCATGTTAACAGTACTCTTAACACCATACAGCTAAAATTGATAAAAATAAAATTCATCGTGAAAAAACAAGGTGTTTCCTTAAATAAATTAATTCATTCATTCCATCAAGTAAAAGTTTGAGAAACATTGGAATCAGGTTCGTTAATATATCAAATTACATTGTTTACTTTAAATTAAAATTATTACAATTTTCTGTCGAATTGATTAACGAAATTAAACAATGAATGTTAATATTTAATGTCGTACACAATATTCAGTTATATAATGAAATTTTGTTTGTTCTTTTCGGTGTAAATTATAGTCGAAACGTAAAATTCAATACAATGCAAATTTCAGACAATATTACAAAAAAAACGTGACACACCAAAACATGAAAGGATTATAAATTTTAGATTCAATTTGAATGGGAAATTAGAAGCCAGAAGAAATCAAAACATTATCTCAAAAGAGGAATTGCAAACACCTCATACAATAAATCCGTAAAGTAAAATACACATTATGTTTGTTAAAAGTTTGGTAATATTATAGTAACAAACCGTCTTGGAAGGAATGTCAAAGCAATATGGTAAACCAGTGCCACCTAGATAACGTATTCAATTACATGATCTACAATTTGGCATCTACTCATATAATCTATGACGATGCTTCAAACAAAACTAGAAAAAATCTAGGTTTTATTACGGGTCAGCACTTGGCAAGTCAGATAACTGAACTTTGAAAGAAGTTTTTCCACTCTCTTCATTCTTTGACGATACGGCAAAATTTCCTTCTGATTGCTTCTGAAAGATTTTGATATATTTTCATTTCTTCTTTGTGGTAAACTAATTTATATTATCTGGATGTTATTGTTCATCTCATCGGTAAGATCCAATAATACTCTTCTTATTTGTTTATTCTGATTTGAAAACCACAATATATTAAGTTCGATTTTTTAGATCAGCATGTAAAAAATACAAAATCATAGAAGTAAAACAAATTCAAATGTACGAAGAATTTTGTATAAACGTATACTCAGGGCTTTTTGTTTCATGTAACGCAGTGGAACAAAGTTCCGGCACTTTTTTTCATACATATATTTTTTAATCAATTAGACGAAACAATGTTTGCGCTTACGATTATAATCGTTATTTACATAATGCGTTAAAATGATGGGAAAACTTGCTTTAAAATTTATTTGATTGATTTTGTTAAATCGATTTGTATTCAAATGATATCAATATAATTTGTTTTAGTAAAAAACTTGACATGCAGTGAGTTCCAGGATCTTTTTTGATAAAAAAAAGCCCTGTAAATCTATTTATTTATAAAGGTAATGATGCTTATTGTTGATTATTATTATGTAGGATGAAGTAAAAGAAAAAAGGACATTATATTTGTATTAGTCTATGTTTATTTATAAATGTAGGTCTCAAAAATGAAATGAGAAAATGTAAATTCCGACACATCAACGGAAAATTTCCCAACCCGGTTACATGATATCATGGAATGCAGCTTCGCCAAATTTATATCACGGCTTAGATGTGATATGCGAGGCACTGAAAATCCTCAACAAGCGCCATTTGTTATCATTCTACGAATGTAGTGGGTTTAAATAATTGGTGCCGCTTATTCAAACCATTCTGTCGGAATGTACGACTACGTGAATGGGTACCTTTCTCAGACTCAAATATCTCATTAACGCTCTAAATCATCCTAATTGCTCCTTGCCTGAAAACTTGCCTGTACATTAGGGTGTCTCATTTTTATAAACTTTTGAATTCAGTAACCTCAATATAAGAATTACGAAAGTTCCTTTTTGTAATCGAAAAAATACATCTGTTTTATTTATTTTTAGCCAGAGAAAACAACATTAAGTAGCGAAAAATAAAATAAAAGCTTTTTGGGAAGAGAAAATAATTATAAACAATATTTTGAGTGTCCAATTTTGTGTGCAAAAATATTAGATTTGCTCCTTTTTTTAATGTTGATAGCATAGAAAAATATGGAAATTTGATTGTATGATTTACATCTTTTAATGATAATTTTATAAAATAATCAAACAAAAAATTCTGGTTGTGACCATAGATATCGCCAACGAAGTAACACACATAACATATTTTCAATTGTAGCAAAAATTAACTTCCGAAATGTAAGTAGTATGGTTGTCATTCGTGGGTAAAATGGAAACCATCCAATGACAAGTCGTAAGCCCTGTAATGTTCAAACCTCCACATTTTTCTTCATTTATTTATACATACATAAATATCAATAAAAAAAAATCTTGTAAAAATATTTTCTTCGATATTGTTTGTGTTATTGGTCAGTATTAAAATTTCGTACAAAACTTATTCAATTACAATAGAATCTTTGTCTGTCTTGTCTTATTTATCCATTAAAAAATATATATTTATATAAAGACAACCAATTATAAATCAAAATTTAATTAATACATACATATGTACTATGTAACGATTTGATAAATTCATTTTAAAAATGAATTATTTTAAAAATATTTTGTTTAAATTGTCTTAATGGACCTAAAGCAATTGTTGACTCCCTTTTTCTTTAAAAAGAATATCATGGGCTGCCATTTACGTACCCTACTGTACATATTTACTATACATGGTATTTACGTCTGTAATTTACCTATGAGTTTTCATAATAGAATATGTATTTGCAGATTCGTAGAAATTCCAACGAAGATTCCAATTATTATTATAATTCAATATTCACTAGCGTTATATATATAGACATGTGTATTTCAAATTTTTCAATAAAATTTACAGGCAATTTGACTTTGTTTGGTAGACATTCGACTGCAAAAAATCAATGATTTCCATCAATAAAGTGTTTTCGAAAATTGGGATATTGTAATAAATGGTTGGAAAAAAAATTGCTTGCAATTTTAATAAAAATCATACAATAGTCCCCTCATTATGTGTTGAGATTTCTAAGAGATACTCAGCTCTTTTCACAAAATTTGGTATGTAAGTATTGGCATATATAATTGTATGGAGTATTGTAAATAAGACAAAATCACTGCAGCATCGTGAATTTCGTAGGGCGTAGTGAAAATGTCCTTTTATAGGTAATTTTAAATATCAATAAAAATATACCAATATTTATTAATTGTCGTTTTTTTAGTTCAGAAAAAAAATTTAACTCTTTTACAAATGAAATATAGACACATAGATTAATTCTAAAAAGCTTTTAGGTCTGAATTTTTTATCGATATTTAAACGAAAATGGTTCAAAATAATGTTTGTACAAACTGTTATTGCTTGTATAATAATGTTTATACATACTGTTATTGCTGTCATACTGTTATTTAAGAAAGAAAATGTCTAAAGAAACAAGTATATTTTTGTAAAAGAAAACTGAAAAGTATCAGAACTTCAGGTATAAGGTACAGTAATATAATATACAGTAATATAATAAATATTATTTTTAAAAAAATATAACTGACTACCAAACTCAACCATATTTCCTTTGTGTATATTTTTTTCTGATAATTATTAAAACACAATTAATATTTTCTGAAGCACAATATCAACTAAAGAATAAAAATAAAAAGCAGATTTGTATTAATGTTTTGTTTTATTTGTGGGATTTGTTTTTTTTTTATAAGGTATTATATCTGAGTTTTAGAATTAAGCCTCAAATGTTTTCGATTTATCTACTTAACGTGATCTTATCTGTCTTCTACAATCCTTCTACCTTTATTTCCACCTGCCTTTAAAATGGAAGTTTACTGGGTTAATCCTTTTAAAAATAACGTTGAAACTGATCTTGAAAAACAATTTTAATCTTGAACTCCATGAGGCAATAATTTTGTCCCTAAGGAAATTCGACAGGTAAGTAGGTAGCTGTCATAAAAATAATCCGATTTTCCAATAAAATTTTCAAAAATTAATTTTATCTCTCGACTTGATATTCGGTCAGTAAAAACTTTTTAATCCCACGAGTAGACTAAGTAAAACATTAAAATAAGCAAATCCTGTACAAGGGTGATTAATAATGCTTTCCTTTCCCATTTACTAAACTTGATGTAAAATCTTGTAAACGAATTATCCGAGTTTAACATTTTTATTTTGTTATTTTACTTATTATAAAAATCTGAGCGTTAACAAATCTATACAATCCATTGAAAATCACACTTTTCATTAATTGATTCGACAGTCACTTTGTGGTAATATCAATGTTATTTTTATTAATGTTTTACTTTGTAAATATTACTATTTCTTAAAATGTATTATGCTACGTGTCACAATAGATTTTAAGAAAAAGTAGTATTAATGAAGTAAAAATATTACCATTTAATCGTTCCTACATACAAACCAAACGATCAGATCCTTTCTTTCATACGAACATGAACATACCACAATTAACCTAATGTAAAGACTTACTTTCGCATTGTTTTTTACATAATAGAGTATATTATAGCTCGATTTCAAAAGATACACCATCTCACTTTATTCAAACGATGTCTTACATAGTGGTCAGAAAATATTTTCATCCCAGAAAATTTTAATATCAAAGAATCGATATATATATATATATATATATATATATATATATATATATATATATATATATATATATATATATATATATATATATATATATATATATATATATATATATATATATATATTTAAATATATATATATATATATATATATATATATATATATATATATATATATAATATATATATTTATATATATAATACATATATATGTAGAGAGCTCAAAGGTTGACGATTATTCTAGCAGTAAGAGATTTGGGGGTAGGTACCACTTTACTGTACGATAAAGATGACGTCTAAGGTGAAACCCCTCGCATAAAGTTTAGACTTTATTCCGACTTTTAGAGAAATTTTATTACTGTCATCAGGGGTGGATTTAGTAACGGGATAAAAAAGAAGGAAATAGTAATACACATATATGTACAACTTACTTACCATCACGCCAATTCCCCATCGAAGTAGAAAGAGAGAATAGAACGCCACTCGATCTTTGCAAGCATTCTCGCCTCTTCCACCTTCGTACATCTCATAGGTACATACTTGCGACTATACAACTTTGAAGTATGAATTTGAAATTCTATAAAACAAAGTTTTCCCTAGTCTTTCTTTCCTCCTATTTCCAACTTCATTCGACTCTAATATTTAGAAACAAATTTGTTTTCTGTTCTTTCCTCATTCATTTGTCCCACATGTCCAAACAATTCTTAAGTTTACCAACAATGCTTATCTCAGTATTGCATTTTTCCTTATTTCATCATTCTCTTCTCTGTCCTCTCAATTTTCTTTTTTTTATAATTTTTTTTTAACATGATATTGATGGGAATTATATTTGCCGGAATATTTTAGAGATAATTTTGCGAGTGTTTTTGAGTACAACTTTCACTCATGAATTACTTGAAATTGTAGTATCTTTAAACATAATGAGTAAATCCACTCACGAGTAGGTATAGGCCATAAAACTTATAAAGTTGAAACCTAAGTAGGCTCATTATAAGAAGTGTTGCATTCACCGCAGCTAGATTTTAGAGTCACTTGGACTTAGGGTAATTTAAAAAAAATAGCGATAATTTAATATTAAAGGTACACTTCCGCTCATCTATTATTAGTGCATGTTGAAAAAAAATAGGAACTGCACTTCAATGAATTGGATGGCCTGACTCTGGTCAATGTCTGTACACGACAAATTCTTCAGTTCTTTGAATACCTTGCGCGTGGTAATGAGGAAAGCCTGGAACGACTGGTTGTGATCGGCATCCAGGAGGGAAAAAGAGGGAGAGGAAGATCTCCACACGATGGACTGATCAAGTAAAGGCAGCAGCAGGCACCTCGACGGTTGAAGCGCTACGTGCAACGCAGTCAAAGGATAACTGGAAAAGAGTAATTGCATCCACAAGAGTCAAACCCTCAGCAATGAGGAATAAGACGGAGAATAAGAAAAAAGTCACTGGTTATTTGAAATCCGGCACTGAACGAATATTTGTTTTCATCGTGTGTTTGGTACTCGAATCTTCGCCTCCGTTTTTATTGGTACTAAAACATTGTCTTAGTAATAAATTACGGCATCATTTACATTCATGACGATGCGACGATAAATACCAGTCCAATAACTTTATCGCGTAGCGCTAAAACGTACTTCCTATGCCAAATTAGTGGCGGTAAAAGTATTCAAAATTTATACCTAGACAAGCGATATTTTTCAGATGATATTTTTACACCCCGGTCTCAATAAATTTTATTTCTTATATTATATTATAAGTATATTCTTTTCCCTTTCTTACCCTGATGTGCAACCAGTGGTGTGTAGGACACTGCATCAAATTGATGCAATGTTATGTTAATCGTTAACTATATGTAGGCGAGGTGATCAGTATTAGATAATGGTAATATTTTAAATTTAAGTATATTTCACCAATCTATTAATTATCAAGATATCACATATCCTTATCTACTCGCACAAAATTTGATCGCAAGATTTTTTAAATTTCAAATTTGCAATATTTAGTAAAAATGGAGGAAGATGCGTGTAACACAGAGAACGAGAAAATACTCAAACCCTAAGATATTAATAACGATTTTATTTTTTGATACCTCATCAAATATGAAGAAGAATATGGATGTCTGGGCATTTACGGGGCTGACGACCGTCATAGGCTGGTCTCAATGATCCCTTTACACACGTGTAACATTTACCAATTCTACCCATTATTGAGAACCACACTACTCAAATTCTTGGAAGTTCTATGTAATATATGAACCAAATTTGAAACATTATTCTTGAATCACTAGAACTTCACTAGAGACATCTATTGGTGAGATGAAAATAAAAATAAAATAATATTGAAATAACTCCTGTAATTGAAAATAATCCAGATTCGGTGAACCAGTATTTGGACACACTCAAAATGTTGTAAATAACGATATTAATTACTAACGATATAAAAATAAACATAATATTCCCTTTTGTATATCGAAATAGAATTTGAGATGTTTTTAATATTAATTATGCTTGGTTCAGTGATTTATTTTCAATAAATTACATGTTCATATTGTTCCTATAAAGTATGACGACTGAATATAACCAATATTATGTATTTATATTTGATCTGCCTGAAAATTACGATAAGACTTCGTAATATTAATTAATTATTATTATTTTAGTTGTTACGTATATTCGAAACTGCCTAAATTAAGTACACAACTTTACTAATACTTGTGTACACTGAACACCGCGTATATAGAGTAAAGTTGCGATGAAAACCTTAATGAAATACATCTAATATTCTTCAGTATTCGTTACAGGGGGTTGTTGATCGTCAAAGTCCGGTTTTTCGGGACTCTAACCCTATTATGTAAGCGGCCATCTTGAAAATACATATTTTAAAATTTGGACTAAAAAATTTATATAATAACCAAAATAATCAATTAAACAAAATAATTCTCTACATCATAGTTATACTTATACTGTATATGTGTGTGTGGATCGAACGAGTGAATAAAATTAAGGGGGTGAATCTGGTTGGTAAAAGAAACAGGAAGACTGAGGAAGCCGAGATGATTTAGTATTTCAAATACTTGAAAATAGTCAGGTAGGGAGTCATCTCACATCATCTCCGACGTTTCAACACTTACAGGGACATTTTTATAACGCCTTACAAGGTTTATCCTAGAAATATCGTTTATCATTTTCAAAAAATATTACAGCGATATAAATCTTTGCCCCTATTTCAGCTTTTAAAAAGAAGATCTGGAGGCGCGTTGCAAGAGCCTGGGTGAAGAAGACCTGTCCGATATCTGTCCGTGTTAGCTCATAAGGAACTCTCAGGAGAGGTGGTGTCATTCATGACACAAACAGTGAAGGATATTGGTACCATAAACCAAGCTAGGATGCAAAATGCCGAACTCTCTTCTAGTGGAATGGAAGGCCTGATGACGACAGTCAACAGTCCGGCTACTCCTGAGGAGTTTTACGTGATTTCCTCCCAGCAATGAGCAAATAAATGCTGAGAAGTTCCTGATTGGCTTACACTAGTTATTCCATCCTTTTCTCAATATAAATTCAAATAAAACATGTTTTTTTTATAATTTATATTTGAAGCACTAACTTTGTGATTTTCCATTTTAAAATCAAATGCAACTTTGTTTTAAAATCACTATAAATATTTTATTATAACATAATTATAATGTCTACCGGTTTCGAAGCTAACCGCTTCTTTATCAGGACTGATTGTTACTAAAAACCATTCAATATTTTTAGTATTAATCAGTCTTGATACAAAAGCGATTAGCTTCGAAACCGGTAGACATTATAATAAAATATTATGTTTTAATAAATATTTATAGTGATTTTAAAACAAAGTTACATTTTAATTGTGTTTTTTTAAACTATAAGAGACAAAAATCCACTTAATGATTCATAAACCTTGTACATAGCAAGGTAAAAAAAATTACGGGCGAAACCGGATAATAAAACACCAGTTACTAGCCTAAGTATGAAATATATGGTAATTTGTTATACTGAATACGTTTTTATATCACATGATAATGTTATTTATTGAACTCCATTTAAGGCAATTTCCCTCTTTATTATATTTTAACAACGGATCGTTGATCAATGGTTCACATTTGAAAATAATAAATTATCTTGATGTGACTCTGTCTTTTCACCGACAGTTCATACACAAATGGACATTGATTTAATAGTGCTCATGTTCATCATCATGTTTTGTAGCGGTAATTGATTATATTTGTTTTACCAGGGCCAGGCGACACGCGATGGAAGCGCCCATATTGCACCCAACCCGAGCGAAGGGTTAATCAATCAAAACTACCCTTACGACACTCAATCATATCATTTTACGTTTTATACACATATATTTAGGGACGCAAATACAAATCCCCTCATTAATTCATGAAATATATAATACCTATAACGACTTAACCGAATGAAAAATTCTAGCGTTATTTAACGTTATTTACTATTTAGTAAAGTGAGAATATGTAATAAATTTAATATTCCAAAAAAAATCATCTTTGAGATTTCGAATTTGACATGAAGAGTATACAGGTTTTTTCATTGAAAATATTGGACGCCTTACAAATTAAATTGGACTTTTTACGAAGCAAATTGGGCGTTTTTATAAAAAAGAAGGTTATATTGTCTTTTATAAAAAGTTATAATTTTTAAAATATATTCATATTATTACTATATAAACCGTCAATGTGAGTTCTTCAGACTAGCATGTGCGTTAGTCGTTAAGTTGGTAAGCCTGCGCGGCGCGCTGTTATAGTATGTGCGCGCGATGTGTACTTAAGTTTTCAGACAAGATTTTCAGTCCTTTTTTCAATCAAAAATGCTACATTGAATATATTTTTAATAACTCTAACTTTTTTTATAAAATACACTATAACGTCCAATTTGATTTTTAAGGCGTCTATTTGGACTTGTTAAACGTCCAATCAGATTTAAATGCGTCCAACTTGGTTTGTAACGAGCAATATGATTTGAAGGCATCCAAAAGTTTTAAAATAGTTGAACATCCAATATTTCAAATAACCTAGATTTTGTTACAGAACCTAAAATCTGGTGGTGTCAAAAGTCTGCGTAATCGGAGGGCATTTATGACTAGATATATGGATGTGAAGGAGGCGAAGAGTGTATGTCAGGACAGAAGAGTGTGGCGTTCCATCCTTTCTACCTAATCCTGCGGGAAAACTGCGTGATGGTGGTAGTAGCAGTAGTAGTACCTACCTAGATTTTGTTAGCTAACGTAACGTTTTGTTGGTGTAACGAAATTCGCATGTCAAAGTTTTTCGAGTTTACGAGCGTCAATCTTCCAAAAACTAGAAATTAGTTTTATTTTAAATGGTTTCAAAGTCGTAAAAACATAGCCGTAATCAAAGTAAAATGTTTAAAGTTTTCAAACATAAATCTTACTTTAGTATTACGGCCTTATTACCTGTAATTTATTTTCATTGCCATTCAATTGATGTTTTTGCTAAAGCATTTTGTATCTGACATGTCTACCAATACTTCTAATAGAGAATATTTAGCAAAACATTGTTAAAATTGTGGAATATTTTCAAAAAATATTACCAATTAATAGGGGTGCCATATTTCTTGACATATACTACAAAACAGGTCCTAAAAAAGTAATGCATGGTAAAGTAGGTACTATATTATTCGCTGTTTTCTTATTGATAGGTTGGTAAGCCGGTGTGTTCCATTTTTAAAAGACAAAATAATTTATGGTTTTTCCGTGGTTGCCAAACTTCCAAACAAAACGGCATAGAGAAATTGCCGAATTCCCGCGAATAATTCAAAAACGCGTCCGCATCACGTACAGGCAGGTTGGTACCTTTTTTTATGGAGAGGACTTTTCCGGAATTTTTGGACAAATAAACGATCCTATTCGTCATTCATTATAATTTTTTCCTTATACGTAAAATAAAATAAAAAACTGTAGAAAATATGCGTTACTACATAAAACAATAAAATGCCTTTTTGAATCTAAAAAACATATTTTTCATTAATGGTTTTTTAACGTGTTTAGTAGGTCTCTTAATAATCGATAAACTTAATAATGCCTGTATCGATAAATGAGAAATTTGTTGTTTTTACATTAACATAGGAAACCCAAGCACATAGAATCCTTGTAAAAGTACTCGCCATAACGCATTTTTAGGTTTGTTTTGGTTTTTTTCTGGAAACACATACATGATTAAGTTGGTATTTCTGCTGTAATGTGATCGAAGCTACACCTAAATCGCATCATTGTCCTTGCTGCTTTAACAGTGAAATAAAAGAATTCTATTGCTATTTTCAAGATAGGTAGGTACTAAATTATTTTATCGTTAGTACCCTATGTATTTGTAGTAGAGTAGGCCAACCGTATTTATATATACGAATTTCCAAAAAGTGTAAATTTATTAGATAGATGGAACAAAAAAATTAAATCTGAAAAGCAGAAATTCAAACTAAAAAAACCGAAAATTTAATAATAAAAAATCGAAACCTGAAAAGCAGAAATTCATGAAAACAAAATTCTGAGAATTAATGGTCAAAAGGTCAAATATTATATATGTATAAAATAATTAATTGAAAACTGAAAAACGAAATCTCAAAAATCGAATAGTCTTTATACTATCGGTTTTTTGTTTTTAAAGAAATAAACCTCCAAAGCTTTTTACATGAGATGCTTATTTTAAGTAGGATAGGGAATGTAGATAATAAAAATTCATAGATTACACCCGCACCAACTTAAAATAAGTACTTCTTGAATTCATTTTGCAACTGGCAGCAATCGAACTCAAGACGCCAGTTTCGTAGGCAAACGTCTACCTGATTACATCACGCACCTAAACAATACATCAATTCATATCACGGAGGTCACCAGGTAAAATATTACTAATTAAATAAAGATGCATATAAATTTATTAAACCAGCGCTTAATGTAGTACAATAATTATTTATGAAACATAATACAGGCCTAGTAATAATTATCCAAAAAAATAATATTTCTAAACAATATGTCTTTGAAACTCTAGAAAATATGTTACAATCTCTCTTTTGTAAATTTACCTTGTAAAAATAAGCAGGGTACCTACAATAAAAATAAAAAATAAAAAATATTTGTATATATATATATATATATATATATATATATATATATATATATATATATATATATATATGTATATATATATATATTTATATATATATATATATATATATATATATATATATATATATATATATATATATATATATATATATATACATACATTATACAGGATTTTCTTTATTATAAAGACATGCACAGACTTTAGGTTGTAGGACCTCTCAAGAGCGGATCTCTAAATGTGAATGATCTCCAGGATACCAAAGTCAGCCCTAAAGTTGAAAGAGATCCTTCCGGCCACCATCTTGACATTCAGATGATCTCCCTCGCAAAATTGATAATTGAGGCTGGAGTGCTCTTAAGGAATTACTTTTCAGCAAGAAATATGATTTTTCATCCCTTATTACACACCAGTGAATTCGGTTATAGCGGTTTATGACTTACCACCAATCGATATTAATTTATGAGAGTATACCAATCTGTCGGCTTAAAATCCCTTTATCGGAACTCGATAAATTATGTAAGAACTACGAAAAGAAATTATTAATTGCTTAGCATTATATTTACTACTACAAGCCCCTATCCGCAACCGATGGTGCATAAGGCACTACATAAATTTAATGCAATTTTTATTTGATCGTTTCTTATATATAAAGCAATCAGGCTTGCGCTTCAGGTAGCAGTACAGGATAAGTTTAAATAAATATTTTCATTCTTTTGTTTTGTTTTATTTTATTTATTTTTCAATTTTATGAAATTCATAAGTTATATTTGTAATATTCCCAATTATTAATTTTTATTTCTCATTTTCGGATATAGGATTAAGGTTCACAAACACAAATAAGAAAGTTTTCAAAAAAATATTAAAACAAAATAAACCAAAGTAATACAGGGAAAAAATATAAATTATAAAACAATAAACGGATATAGTAAATAGGCATATGAAAAACATAAGGTAAGAAGCATGTTTAAAGAAAAATGAGATATCATGACTAGCACTTATACAAATATCTTTAAATAAAAGTGAAAATCTTACAATTTTTTATTCCTGTGGAAATCGAGCCCGGGACCTTTAGAATATTAGTGAAATGTGCTCACTATAACATTACCGAGTTTTCCGAAGCGGGATTCTTCTACACCTTTGCAATAGTATTCTCGCTTATTTTCGATTTTAATGTATTTTAATGCATACGCTTTAAATTTTAAATTTATAATATGTATGTTAATTACATATAAATAAATAAATTGAATTGATTTGAATTACGGAGGCGGACAAATTAAAATAGTGAACAATGTTTAAGCTTATAAATTTATTTTATAATCTGAAGGAGCACATACTGAATGTCCGTCAGAAATTTTCGTCCCTTCGCCGACCACAGTATCTCCTACTTAATTAATTACAGCAGCGATAAAAACCATACACTTTGAAGCGTTAATATTTTTACTTAAAAAAAACAGGTTTTATAATTAACAAAATGGTTTGTTTAGGAAATGTATGAATGTAGATACTTGACCAATATACATGCTCCTATAAAAAAGAAGCCGTAGAGTTAAAAGTATATCCGTTGATAACCCCATTCAAATGAATATAACACAAATAACCTATAAAGAGATCACGTTAACCAGCAAATGACAAGTTTTCAGCCTTGCAACTGCCCAGACTTCCATTTTCTTTATCACTTTGTAGAAATGTAAAAATCAAATCATCATATATTATAAATATCTCCTGAATGGTGCAAATCCATAATTTTTGTTAACACACAAACTAAAACACAAAAATTTGGGTTTTACCAGTTTTTCTTCTATATAAGGAAAAAATTTAAGGATATTTATGTATTCATAATATTTATAAAAGGCAATTAATAATAATTTACAACTAATAAATACACAAGTAAACGATTTTTCTAAAAGTCCGTTATTATTTGTTTCCAATCACTCAACCTGATCCCTTTTGACTGTGACTGCTAATCAACACAAAAAATAAAGCCACTTGAGATCTACCTGATTTCTTTTGCCTAACGGCCAATATTTTGAATTTTGTGAAGTAGATAGTGTTTTAGTATTAATCATTCTTGATAAAGAAGCGGTTAGCTTCGAAACCGAAAAGGCATTGTGGCTAAGTTATAAGAAAATATTTATAGTGATTTTAAAACAAAGTTACATTTTAATTATAAAATAAATATCCTCAAACATATTCCTGATATGGAAGAAAACTGATTAAACCCAAAAGTTTTGAGAAAATGCTTTTTAAATAACCTTGTACTTCATATCATTTTAAACAACAATATCTGATCTAGCCTTATAACAACTTTTACTTGTACATTCAAAGTTTTCACCATAGAATTGTGCTGGCAAATAAAAATCAAAAATATATTATTAACGCTGGTTTTTTAGGAGTACTCGGAGAATCTAAAATCTTTCAGAATGAAAAATATGTAAAATCATATCATGCTTGGAAAATCGTATTAAAAGTAAAATGTGAAAAACCTTTTTAAAAAATAACAATTGACCATATAAAAGTGTAAATTTATCAAGTTTAACTCATGCCAAAATGGTTAATACGTTATTTCTAACGATTCTCGAACTACGATACAATTTTTTTTCTGAAAAGATAAGGGAAAGAAAAGAAATCATCGATAAAATTTTCAAATAACGTAATAATTGGCTTTACAAAGACTAAGAAAACAGTGGATGTAAGATTTATGCATTTGAAAAATATGTTCAATATCACACAACCTGTTACAAACAACATTTCCTTTAATTGATTTTTTCTAATACGCATGTGAAGATAATATATGATCAAAAGTCAAAATATTTTAATCAATACTTGAACAAAATACACTTTACATCAGATTTTGAAAGCATATTGATCATATTTGAAATAAATACAATTAAAAATTAATGGCATTATAACTAAGCGAAATTTTTATTTGAAATAATTGTAAAATTATTTTTAAATGGTATTTTTAAGAACAAACATAATCGATTTGAATGGAATGTAGGTCGTATGTAAGTATATTTATTGATAACGTTTCCATAAGGTTTGAAAAAAAAATCAATACATCAACGTTTTTTTATATATATTTTTTTATATTTATGTAAATCTCAATAAACTACCGTTCCTACAAATATTAAAAATATTTAAAGTAGTTTTTAGCAGCGGAAGGAAATATCTTTCTTATTTTAGACTTTAAATCGTGTTGCAAAATATTTAGCTGAAACTTGTAAAAATGTAACAGGTACAATAATTACAGAAATTATAATCCAATACGCATGCATTTATTATTTTAAAAAATATTACCTTTTCGCCTTCAAACAATTTCAGAACAATTATAACAACCACAGTTCAAAATATAAATTAAATTTACGCAATAAACTTTGAAACAAACTTCGATATTGTTTTTATTTTATTTTTTAACATTCTAGTTTCTGATAAACAAAGAGCAACTCACTGAGAAACTTCACAGTCACTTAGTGCATTATTAATGGGCCAATATGAGTGGAAATTTTCATTTTTTTTAAGTTTAGCTTGGCCGGCGGTAGACCGGCACAGTACCGCCGCTTAGCGTCGTAACGTCCGTCTTTTCTGAGCGACCTGACGCGACTGAAAGCTGAAATAATGCTGAAATCCAAGCAACGCTACGTCCACCTCGCTCAGCTTGCGATGGAATATTCTCTCTTTGGCGAACGTTCCAAGTAATGGAGTGCCTACTTGGATGCGTCCCCAGTTCGCATTCATAAATTACAACATTTTCTGGGTGACTCTTCTACTCGGGCAAATAAGCAGTCAAATAAGAACAGCCTTGACATCAAATGAAGAAATTTTTGGATGCTGGGAATGCTTAAACTTAATCTCAATAGACACGTATTGAAAAATAATGTACCTACCCTGAATCTTTATTGTTTAGCTAATTATTTTTAATATAATACTATTGCCGATTTAAAAGCTTAGTATTATTTTATTTTTTTACTCTGCATTCACTTTGTGGCAATACATGATGAAATTGTAAATGAATACACCTGTTTTTTACCACTTGAGATTAGTAACTTAAGTGGTTAAAAACAAGTGTTTTAATTTACAATTTCATAAAACTTACAAAAATAAAACATCCTTGATAAATCGGTCACAAATTTTACCAAGCTTTACGTATTTCTACTGATATTTTAGATCAGTCCTTCTGCAAGTACTCATTCAAGTTCTCAATTTATTGTTAGTCAAAGCTTGTAAGAGTACCCTATTTATTGCTACTATTCTCATTTTCCTACCAACTTTTCCTCTCCTCTATTTTCCTGTATCAGCGATGTCCTTCATATTAAGTCATATGAATTCCATCAAATATATCCCACCCTTAAAACTCTAGAAGCCTTTTTTTAAACTGTCATTTCAGCCAGCTTAAGACCTCCTTTATTTTATTTTGAATTTAAGTTTTACTTATTAAATACTGCAATTCTTTGAATCTATTGTGACATGTCGGCTGTCCAAACTTAAAACACAGTAAGGGACCTTTTTTTATAGTAGGTTTTTTCGCATTTTTGGACTAAGTAGAATCTACTTAGTCCAAAAACGCAAAAAATACCTACTACGAAAAAATGTCCCTTACTGTGTTTTGAGTTTGGACAGCTGATGTGCTTATGTGCATTCCATATCATTTTCAAACACTGTGTGATGCTAACTCTAAATTTTAGAGTTGCGTCCTTGGGACGTTAAATTATGAAGATGGGTAGGAACTGTTTCTTATTTTTAAAAAATTATTGTTTTTTTATCAATGAGCACACAGACAATAAAAGGGAGGCTTTATTCTCTTTTATTTTGGCAAATTTTGAGACTTCATTGGTTTCTGAATTCGAAAAGAACACACATCAGAGGAGAACATTGAAAATTGTAGCGTGTAAAATCCCTTTGTCGATCTAAAACTCTCCGTTCACGATCGAACATCCTAGGCCAGAGATTGACAGACTCCCCAGCGAGAAGAGACAAATATTGTGAAAACATAATCTTAACATTTTCTCAAAGCCACAACAAACGAAACCACAGAGAAACACAAAGTTATCTCGGGATTAGTGTAATCGACTAAGTTACTACTTGTCTCCAATATTCATGTTAACCCTGAGATCTCGAACGTTGAAATTTATAACATGGACGACCGCGCGAGAGATCTGACGTGTTTCCACGCACGATTATTTTAACCTGCCCGGGAGTTAGTCTCTGCGGACTAAACTGTATCTGGGGAGTGAGTTTTTTTTACGTTTATAATTTATATCATAGTCGATGCTATAAGCAACATATTTTCTTGAATAAAAAAAATATTTTCAACGGTATACATTGAAATTTAATTTTTTTACATAAATCATGTCATAAATCATGTTTTGTATCGGCCGTACATGTACGGCCATACTCCTTGGAGGAAAGTCTGGTGTAGCCGTACATGTACGGCCATACTGTCGGACAGGTTAAGAATAGATATGGGAATTTGACTTTTTTTATTATTATTTTAGCATACATATATATATATATATATATATATATATATATATATATATATATATATATATATATATATATATATATATATATATATATATATATATATATATATATATATATATATATATATATATATATATATATATATATATATATATATATATATATATATATATATATATATATATTTATATATATATTTATATATAAATATATATATATATATATATATATATATATATATATATATATATATATATATATATATATATATATATTTATATATATAAATATATATATATATATATATATATATATATATATATATATATATATATATATATATATATATATATATATATATATATATATATATATATATATTAAAATTAACTGCTTACCTTTCAATGACTCTTTTTTTTTAACTATATATTTATTTTTAAGGAAAACCCTATTTTTTCAATACAAAAACGGAGTTTTAATAAAAAAAGTTCAATAACGTCAAATGTTACCTGGGTTTGGAAAAAATTAAGTTGCGATTTATCGAAAACTGGGCCTTAATTTGCAGTTGATTTGCTGAATGTTTTTGTTGGGCCAGATTTACATTGAGTCAGTAACTGACTTCAAACACAAGACAAGTCAGTGCTGAATAGTACTGCTATCGTATAAACTGATTTCACGTAAGTACAGTGATGTCACACCAGTGCTGACTTCTATATTCCCGGTGTTTATTTTCAAAGTCAGTCCGCTCCCCTCGCCACATGCGCCAGCGGTACTGACATCGTCTAAACACCAAAATCAGTAGTTGGTGAGTCGCTGATTTAGCGTTGTAGACTGTCCAACGCTGTCGTTGAACTGATCATGGGGTACTCGCGGAAATTCACCACAGAAGCTCTAAAGCTTAGCAAAAAACAAATAAGGATCCTAACCGGGGCCTTGACAGGACACTGCAGACTGAGGAAACACATGACAAAAATTGGACTACATGACTCCCCAGTATGCAGATTTTGTATGGAGGATAACGAAACGCCAATCCACATTCTCTTTAATTTTGACGCACTCGCTCGCAAACGAAGTCACATCCTTGGAGGACCTCTACTGGACTCCGAGAAGGTGAAGCTCCTACCACCAAGACAGGTCGTGAGTTACATGACACACGTAGGTCTTGGGAGTGAGCTGTGATACTGAGGGACTTCACAATATACCTAATAAGGTCGCAGTGACATAAGGGATGCAAGATCCCCTAACCTCAAAAAACGCTGTCGTTTATCCCCTTCCTTATCCAAACTCATTTCGTTTTAGTTAAAGATATCACTTCTTCTAACATATACGTGAACTCTTCTAATGGCAGATATGAAACATTTCTTAACGAATAATTGACTCATTTCAAACAGCCAATTTTGAGAATTCATTTTCCCTTATGGACCGATATGGTCTGCAACGCAAATGTGCTCCAAAAGGCAAGAGCAGGGAGACATTTGCTGACTAATATCAAGGTCTGGAAGGTGTCCTATCTGGGGCATGAGCTAAGAGGGGAGATGTATGACCTATTGCACCCAATCATTAAAGACAAAATAGAGGATCGACGAGGTGTGGACAGAAGACAAATCTCCTGGCTCCAGAATATCTGAGATTGGACGGGGATCAGGCCGTCGAGGCGTTGTTTAGAGCTGCCCAAGACAAGGACAATTACTCTCAAGTGATAGTCGACATCAGGGAGACTTTACATGACACACACAGAATAAGATTTTTCCTCACTGACTTTAATAGCATATGGGTATCGTGAAATAAAAACCTCGACTGATGACGTCGTGTAAACAGTGTAAGTCAGTTTGTTGTGCCAGTACTGACGTCAGTAACTGACTCAATGTAAATCTGTCTTTATATTTGATTCATGGAAGAAAATACTCGTTGTTGTTAATATGTAGAGATGGAAATTGAAGAGTCTAAATGCTTAAAAAAGAAACCATTTGGCTCGCGAACCAAGATCTGTCGACTCCAGATCTGGACGAATATATGGTTTATATCAGTAAAGCATATCAATGTTTCCTTGTACATACATATATCATACTTTTAAACATACGTTTATGTTGTCAATATTTTACGTATTGTTTTGTCCACCTCCGTAGTATAGTGGTTAGCGCGTTTGGTTACCGTGCTTAAAGTCCCGGCCTCAATTTCTAGGGGGGGGAGGGTAAAAATAAATATTTTAGTGATGTTTTACTCTTATATACAATATCTTCAATATTACTCTAGAATGGTACCTGCAGCTCAGGCTTAATAAGCATTCGTTCATTCATTTAGCGATCAAGATAACACTGCTATCACCATGTCCTATGCACCATGGAGTGCTGATAAGGGTAAGAAAAATTATTTGGTAAAAAGGGTAAAAACATTTAAAATGCTAAGCGATAGTAGCTGTTAAGAAGCACGCTGTCCACCATAAGCAATGTTTAGTGTTACGTCCTTTGCTGTTACGCTCAATAGATGTCGGTCAGATTTCGGTCTTAAAAGGATTATTTCAAATAAAATAAAAAGATGTTTTTTCCTCTTACATTTAAAAACAGGTGCTTATTCTTTTTTTTCAAAACAAATTGCTTACATAAGTGATAAATATAATATTCCCGATGAGTAATTTCCATTTCTCATTTTGAGACATGGGATTAAGATTAATAAGAAAGTTACGAAAAATAATAAAAAAATAAACAAAACTTACACAGGGGAAAATATAAAACAATAAACAGGTATAGTAGATAGACATAAAAAACATAAAGTAAGAAGTGTTACGTTGTGTCAAAATTTCAAAGCAATCGGTGAATAACTTTAGGAGATTTGAGATTTTTAACAAACTAACAGTTAAATTTTTATTTTAACGTATAACGCACATCGCTCACTCCTTTCAAGAACGTCATAAATCAAAAAACTTGATTTCTCAGGAGAACGTTTTTAAAGTTTAAAAATATAATACAATGTATTAATAATAAATATCTAGCCACTTATTGAACTTTTTACTGTGCCTCAGATCTTTTAAGGTAAAACCTGAAGGTTTTTTCTCCATTTGAAAAATATTTATTTTATTTAAAAAAAAAACAATACCTTTTCTTCAAAATGCAAAAACAACACTTTCTGCCGTGTAGCGGGTAAATATTATGTTTAAAATATGCCACTTTTGCTGGGATATAGTACATTTTCTGGGCATTCCAAAAACATGCACAACTGAAAATTGACGATTATTGATTTATGACGTTCTTGAAAGGAGTGAGCGACATGTTAATATTCTTTAATTAAATAATGGATTAAATCCGTATTATTTATAGATACATCCGGATTATGTGACAAAGAACCAAGGCCAGTTTTATTGGAAGAGGGTACGAATCGAGTGCATGCCGATATGCGGCAACGTATAATATGGTAATAATATTGTATTGAATAAATTTAATAGGGAAGTGTTCGCTATTTGGATGTCATCCAATAGTGCTGTAAAATAACAATGCACTGGATCTTTCAAATAACTGCGGTTATGCAAAATATTACTGAGTTATAGCAACCTTTTAGAAAACCCGCATACCGCTGGCACGTTTATGCGCCAAGCATGATGTTCAAATATCAGATGTCATCATTATATTACAATATTAAATTGTAATAAAAATACAGTTGAACTTCGATATAACGAATTAATTTAAACGAAGAATGGTCCACTAAAGGCATCAATCTAAATATGTATGTATGTATATAGGTACATAAGTGATTTTTTCACTTTAATATTTATTCAATAATACCCTGGACTGGTACCTGAAGCGGAGGGTTGTTCACCTTTCCTTCATGTGTAAAACAATTAAGATAACACAGCGTTTATATGACGCAGTGCCCTATGCACCATTGGGGTGCGGATAAGGGTTACCAAATACCAATACCGATATATATATATATATATATATATATATATATATATATATATATATATATATATATATACATATATAAATAGCTAACGATAAGCATGAATTGTATGTAATGTTAAGGGTAACATGAAATAAATGTGAGGGAAAAAAACACATATTTATTTTGACCCACCTGCGAATCGAACCTGGGACATCTAACCATCGTAGGCGGACGAGTACATACTTATTTGTATTTACATGTGTATATAAATTTATATGTATTTAAATTTAACTCATTAGGGTTACCCGTTCCAACATAGACTCAAAATGATTTATTTATATATGTTTTATAATTATTGATTATTTAATTTAGCTATTTTCGTTTGGCATCTATGCTTTGTACAAGATTTATATGAGATGATTATTGGAGATATTCATTTATTTATACAAAACATATCAAAGTGCCAAAAAAAATCACTGCCTTATATTAATATGCGATTCCAAAAGGATTTTTTAAGTAAACCTGTTTCAATAAAAAAATACTTTTCTTATTACCATTCTTATATAATGGATATGAAAAGATCACTTCAAATTTAATGTTATTTTTTAATATTCATATTGAGTTTTAATAATAAAATGATTTTAATTTTCCGACATGAATCCTTGTTTTTTTTATCAATTATTTATATGCCTTTTAGAATTTGGTTTTTAAATTTATCGCGATGGAAAAGTTGATATATATTTGTCAGGGTTATTTGTTTAAGTTATATCGTGGAAATTTATAAGAAGTTATTTAGGTTATGATTTTACTTATATGCTAATTACTTCTAACATACCGATTACTTATGTACTTGCACAACACTATGTTAGCGTCCGGAGGTGAGATGGCGGTTTACAGCGCGTCAGAGAGGACAGGTTCCACTGTTGGTGTCATGAAATAGTGTGTATATAAATATGTGACTTCTATTTTTCCCGAGATTAATTTAGAAAATTATATGTAATTGAATCCCATGAATCAAAAGTAATGACACTGATTCATTAAATTTAATTCAATTTCATTGCTACATTAAACTCGCGAAGGTTGAAAATTCAGCAAATCATGCTTATGTTGATTACTTATCAAGTTATATTTTTTAAATTGCGCGCTAAATTCATGTGCGAAAAAATCCGTAACAACTAATCCGTCGCGACATCTAGCAGTAAAACTATAAACATAATGTATATTTTCATCCGCATTCAAATAGCTTTTATCAATGGAGAGAGCCATCTAGCGGCTAGTCGGGCAAACGCCCTCTCCGATGGAACGTTAGCGTTGGTTTTGTGTCTGGAATTATAATTCAGTAATTCAGTTTTGAATTGCTCGGCTGTAATATTCGTAAATGTAGGTATTCTGTGGACCAATCAAACACGCACGCACACATTGGACTTTTTCACAGCTGGGCGTCGGTAAAATTGTAAAAGCTCGATCGGACATGGATCAGACGAAAAAACACTGAAAAACATCACGAGTCTGGCATTTTGCGACTCCTGCGACTTTTAAACCTGCGACAAAACGGTAAGTCGCCCATAGAATTTCATCCCCTTTCACCCCCATTTTTCGCAAATGCGAACTTGAAGTGTGCATTATCGCCAATGTTTTCCTGTATTTTGTGGTTTAATAGATTATTGCGATTAATTTGACTTTGCGCAAGCTTATTCCGTCTTCTCATCGATGTCTGCATTTCAGGTTATATTCCTTCACGGTCGACCGTCATACAAATCGGAACCCTGGATTTACACAATTATCCCGATTATTTCCTCGACGGCTCCACAATAGGAGACCAAAATCGCTTCGTTTTCTCCAATTTAATTTCAAATCTGCCTCCAGTCGTAAGTACACCAAGGATATTTCAATTTCAAGGATAACATTTTAATTTTGACAACTGAAATTTATCATTACTTACGCCAATTTAGAACATCCTCGCTGTCGTTTGACAAAACAATCTAATTTTTAGAGGTTCGGTGAAGAAATTAGAACAAAATTACCTATATCCGAGTATCTAAAACGCTATTTATTAGCAATTTTATATCGTTTTACATTATGCAAATAGTCCTTAAGATGGTGCACTATGTCCAAAAATTGTCATTGTAAAACCTTTGTCATTTTCTGCAGATGTAATTCTAAGTAACTAGTGCAATCAAATTTGTCCAATTATTTCTTTACATTTATAAACCTATGTCCATAATGAATCTCAATTACTTTTATTAGTCAGCATCATTTTGCACAATAGCTTTGTGAATGCGGCACACTGTATTAAATCCAATTTGATTAATACAATTCTCTGAATTACATAAGGGTATATTCTCTGAATTACATAAGGATATATATATGCCATATTTCACATTTGATGTGCAATATGGCATATATATATATATCCTTAACTAACTAACAATCCAAATAATGCTATTGATCCAAGTAAATTGTATTGAACTTCTACACTTGGAGGTGTAATAACACATTTTGCTGAACTTCCATATTACTCAATCGATAAATCACAGTAAAATATTTGTTACATAGATAATTATTAACACAGAATGATTATAATTATGTTTTTTAATGGAATTACGTACAAATCATTTATCAAGTAAGGAAAAGATTCTACGATATGTTGCTGCACTGAATGCTTCAGTTTCTTCTAGTTTTTGTAAATCTTTTCTTTCATTTCTACGATTAAACTGAATACTGACAGTCAAACTTAAGACATCAGCCTGTAGGACCTGTCATATGATAGATATAAAATTAAACACTTATTATTTTGAGGTAGTGTAAACCAGCAATGACAGGTCATGAACCATGTAAATGTTCAAGACTTCCATATTCCCATATATGTTATCTGCAATACGTCAACACAAACAAACAAAAAATTGATAGATATTAGGTGAAATTCTACATCAGCATTATTGGGACCTTTGTTTATTAGTATTTCCTAATAAATACATGAAGAACATCCTAACATTTCAAACAATTGATTATTAAGAGAAATTTGATAAATAAAAAGTTCATTCTATGGAATTTCAACTGTATTAAATCTAGTCTGATGAAAATGATCACAAAATCTAATATTTGAGTGCAGCAATAATTGTCAATTTCGGTCATTATATTATTCTTTTTTTAAAATTCTTAAAACATTTTTTTGTTGTTGATGTTTTACATATCGTAACTCTTAAATATTTAACATTACGAGTGTTCCATGTAAAAAATTTTTTACTTCTCTTAAATTTTTATTTGCCTTACAAAAGTGTAGATTTTCAATAATTATACCATGAAATAGTAACAAACGTCTAGGGTGACGAACAATTTGGGCTACAAACAGAAATCTTGCTAAAATATAGACACAATTTTCAAATAGAATATCGGTTTAGTTCAAAACCTGATGTTCTGTATGTAACTAATGCATTTTTGCTTGCAACCTGAATTGTGTTAATCATCCCGGGTGTTCTTAGACAGAGTATCCACTACATAAGAAAATTATTTTGATTAAATTATTTATCAACTTGGTATTGATAATATTTTGTATTCTGATATCTTCCGGTGGTTTGAGGTTACTCTGCGCATTACTTTGATTAAACAGAGCAGCTAACCACAGAAAGCATCAACTTATTTGTATCATAAATATATGTACAGAATTATATTATCACACATAATAAATGAATTCCAAACTTTAAGGTAAAGTATGCAGGCCTTAAAAGTTCATATGGTGTATGCAATTATGACATACAATGCAATGTTTCGAGTGAACACTCATTACCATCTGAATAATCAGTTCTGAGAAGAAAAAAATGGCTAAAATCTCACATTTATCTACGATTGTCGCTCAACAGACATATTTGTGTTGTGGCATAGACAATGTCAGCTGCAGTCAATGATTTTACTAAAGTGCAGATTATGATAAATATATTATTTATTGTTTCGGCATTCACTTTGTGTTAAGACACAATTAAATTATAAATAAAACACTTGTTTTTTTACCACTTGAGTATCATATTTTCAAACTAGTTTCAGAAGCAGTAGATGGAAGCATTTATAGCTTTCGAAACTAGTCATGAAAATATAATACTCAAGTGATAAAAACAAGTGATTTGTTTATAATTTATGATACATATATAAATATTTTTTTTAAATAGTTGGCAGAGATTATTAGTGTTAATATGATAATAAATAAAAAAGTAAAAAGCACAGTTTTATTCAGCATAATAAATAGCACAGGCAATCTTTAATTATCAATCATTATCGACATTTACTAACTCTTAATCAGGTCTCCTTTACATCACCTGCAATATCAATAAGGAAATGATACTTAATTTTAAAATTTGTATCCTATTTAGCAAAGTGTAGTTGTTATATTAGGATTTCCTGTAATGCCTTTTTTTATATTTTGTAGTTGCCTAAGAAAATTATTCTTGCCTATTGTGTACAAAGATTTATAGCATATTCAGTTTATATCTTAAAAATGAGAGTGAATAAGTATAGCAAATAATAAAAGAATACAGTTGATCCCTAAAAACAATATAATAGATGCAATGGATTCAATATCTTATATCAATTGAGGTTTGTCACATAGTTAATTTATTTCTTATATTTAATTTATTTTGTCTTATTCGTCTTTTCCTGTATTTTTTTTCTTTTTAAATTTTAATGATTTTAATTTAATCTTTTTAAATTTTAATAATTTTAATTAATTCTTTGGCATTTCACAATATATTATGTATAATTTCAAGTACAAAATAATTATTAATACAAAAAACAATCCCACAAAGGCATGGCCTGTGTGTGGGTATACATTTTATTTTAGGTTATAATAAAAGGGTACTGGCAAGAACACAATAGATATTACAAATAAAATTAGATTAAAAGTGCTAATATAAACTACAAATATTTGATTTAAACAGAAAACAAAAAGTCAAAAAGATGAAAATGAAAAATGTTGGCAAATATGTACTAAATGAGTTACATGTTTAAAAGAAGATGGTACATAGATCTGTTTTTTTAATAAATGGTTTAATCAAAATTTAAAATCGAAACAAACTTTGTTAGGTAATGCCTCTAAATATTCTTCTAATTGGTCCCCTCAATTTGGAAACCGGTTGGACTGTATGTCTGTAAAGAGTTAAAGATCGGCGGGCATGTGAGAGCCTGTCAGGCGTGTACTGACTGTGTGTGTTCCCAGGGGCAGGTCGCGTGCGCGGGCGCAATGCCGCGCTGCAGCAAGCGGCAGCGCAGCGGGCCCCCCTCGCTGCCCCCCTCCGCCATGCCCCTGCCCCTGCACTCCTTGGAGCCCCAGCACCACACCAAGAGGACCCGACACAACAGGTAACCCCTTCTATCCAGCTCTGCGTCACCATGCCGTGCATCACAGAGGTGTCATTTCAAGTTGTATCATTGTTTTTATATATTTAACCTTTCCCAAAGTATGGACGTAAATTAACATTGGTGCAAATTTTCCTCAAAAGAGTATCGATGTTAATGAATGTTGAAGTCTATCTGTCAGTTGGTATGATGTAACTTGTATAGCAATGACATCTCGCTCACTCCTTTCAAGAACGTCATAAATCAAAAATCGTCAATTTTCAGTTGTGCATGTTTTCGAAATGCCCAGAAAAAGTACTATATCCCAGCAAAAGAGGCATATTTTTAACTTAATATATACCCGTTACAGGGCAGAAAATTATATTTTTGCATTTTAAAGAAATGGTATATTTTTGTAAATATATTAAATAATTTTCAAATGGAGAAAAAACCTTCAGGTTTTACCTAAAAAGATCTGTTGCACAGTAAAAAGTTCAATAATTGGCTTGATATATATATATTTTTTTAACACATTGTTTTATATTTTTAAAATTTAAAAAAGTTCTGAAAAATCAAGTTTTTTTATTTATGATGTTCTTGAAAAGAGTGAGCGATCTATGGATATTTGTATGCAATTTTGTCGTAAAATAAAACCTTGAGATGGTGACTTTTATTTTTTTTTAATAATTTTTACATAATTTCTTTCTTCATAATACATACATTTTGTGATCAAAAATCTAATAATTCATGTCAAAAGAACCCACTCCCCATAGAAAATCGGACATCAATTATTGTACTCCCCGAAAGGTTAAACAGTTCTCTGTTTAGCCCGAGTTTGACTTGGGCAAGGTGTTTGCATTGTAATGATGGGCCCGAGTGCTCCTTTGGAAAATCGTATTCCGACCTCTTGGTATTGATTTTCCTTAGTCAAATATATTCATGTATTTGTTTTTATTGGTTAACCCGAGAGATGTTTGGGCTGTCCTGTTTCAACTTGTTTGGTGATAATTTCTAGCACTGGCGAATTTTCTCGCCAAAATTCGATTCATAAGTAGTTAAGAAGCTGCTTGAAATTTTGACACTAGCGTAGAAAGGTACATAGCGATATTTTTACCATACAATTCAGTATGTTAAAAATGATCTTTTTGGACACCTTATGTACATCAAACACGGTTCCCGTGTCCATACAAATATTGCATACACGCGTTAACGGGAGTCGTGTTGAATAAAGAAAAGGATTCGTAGCCGGTTTTATGTGTTTTTAAAACACGAAAGGATGCCCTTATTATGATGTTTAAATAGAAAGTAGAATTTAATTTTGAACAAAGTTATGAGTTTTCGAAAATTCGCACTGTATGATATTACTTTATAAGCATTAAATGTGTTAAGTAATAAATCACTTTAAATAGTTTCTGTAGGGTCTGCTCAAGGGGTTTTTTTTTATCAAGTTTCCCCTTAAGATTTTTTTTACAGGAATAGCCTGAATATTTATTACTCAAAGTTATATATCGTAGTCGTACACGAGAAAGTGACCAACTAACAAAACGTAAAAAGTTCAAGAGGGCCATTTAAGTCAATTTTGCTTGGCGAGAAAATAAACATCAATACACTTGGTCATTTTTAACAAGTCAATATATTCTACTTTCACGTTTTACATCGCTTTTATGTTTTTTCAGAGCAATATTGAGCTAGTAAGATATCAAATAGTCAGTAATCACGTTTTTTTGTAAAAAATGCACTTGGTCACTTTCTCCTAGACGTTATATTGATGATAAAATGATATTGATATGTATACAAAATTTATATTTTTAGATCAATATCTTGTAGCTTAAACCAGTTCAAAGATTCTGAATAAAAGCATTTAATTCTACAGAATACATAAGTTAAAAATTAGTTTTTGTATAATTAATAAATATAATATAACATAATTAATTCTTTGTGAATCTAGGACAGCCTGTACATGCTTTCCAATTCTCAATTTCTGTGAGAAAAATATTTCAGAGCTGTGAAATTTGTAACATTATTCCGGCAGACAGTGTTTATTTTTGTCCCGGTTCCTTTAGTTTTTAGTACGTCCAGCATAGCCCACACACACACACACACTTTGGCAAAATTCCTCTTGCTAGCTAGACACAATAAACTCTCATAAGATTGTTTAATTTTTGCTGAATAATTTTCTGTATAATACGGGCTATTCTCTACCCAATTTTGATAAGTGATATTGACCTTGCTGCGAGAGCATTCAAGTTTAAATTAGAACATGCCCGGAGTGTTGTTTATTTCTATCTGAGATAAGTGCTGTGGATATTTTATATATTTAAAAAAATAATTTGTTATCTGTTTCTGTTTGGAGTTGAAGTTTTGTTGTGATTGTATGGACGAAGATATGTAAGTAATTTTTATTTTGTATTATTTGAATGACTTTCGGTTACTTTTATAACAACTTTACCTTTTGATTTTACTGATTATTCGTCTTTATTATTTATTATTTATTACTGACTGGTACACACCGTCAATCATTCTCTTTTTTTTGCAATGGAATGTGACAGGAAAGATATTAAGAATTTTTGTTTATATTTGCATTTCCAAAAGAAAATATTTGTAGTTTTCGTATGAACTGGGTAAGATTTGGAATCTTTTGCCAAATTTTAAATGGAAAAATGAGTAAATTAGACTAGCATTGGAGGATATTAAAATTTTTTAAATTACTGTCATTAATCCCCAGCCTGGCGGTTCTTTGATATCAAGGATTCATCTCGATGTTTGACACTAAATTTGCGTGAAAACACGGCATAAAGGTCAAACTGATACGTTGTCAATATTGTCTTTACGATACATGATAAAATAATTATATTAATTACTCGGAATTATAAGATTTATTTGTAAATGTGTCACGTGAAACATAAATGTTGTAAAATCGCCATTGTTTTTTATGTTGATTTATGTAAACAATATAATCATTAACCCATTTAGATAGTTAAAAAAAAAACACAACCATGCAACCGATAGTCATGAAGTAGTGTTTTTAACACGCTGATTGCCGACCTGAAAAGCTGGATTTCATGAGATAACCAAACTATAAATTTTATTTAACAGTGATTATAACTGTGCTTGAACTTAAAGTGTTTCTTTAGTTTTAATATTATCTGAGTAGGTTTAACATAATGTAAATATTTATCATGCGGTAACATGTGATCGGCCATCAGCTGACAGGCCGAATCACATGTGGCTGGCAATCAACGTGTTAAAGTGGTATTACACAAAGTGAGCGATGAATGATACGGAGGAAGTCATACATATTACCATACCACAAAGTTAACAATGATTTTAACCCTTCCCTTACGGTGCTAAAAACTTCCGCGTGCACCGGTGATACAACATATAAAAATGTGATTTAAAAACGGGAAAAATGTAAATATTCCTAAATGTTGTTTTTATTGAGCATAGTTGTAGCTGAAATGTATCAATTTTGTAATGTTAGCTCTGTCAAATACCTAAAAAAAGAGAAAAAAATATATTGCAAGTAACCGGCGTAGCAAGCATAGCAACACGACGCTAAAATGACATCAATGGAAACAGTATGAAGCCGCGTGTGCATGTACGTAAAGTGCGGCACCCGCGCATACTCCGAGATATGTTTGTGTATTGGTGATCCTATCCCCTATTTTTTTTACAATTTATTTATTTCCGTTGCTGCAAATGAATAACTTTATATTATAATACTTTTATTTAACACGTAAAAGTATTACCAAGGAATACAAAAATTGTGGGCCCGTATCTATTATATTATATTTTGATATTCTCATTTTTAACCCTTTCCACTCTGACCATTTTTTCTCGTAACTGATCAGCTACTCTGATCAAAAAAATGGGATGTTTTTCTACCATTAAAATAAATATTTTGTTTCCTTAATTTTGGGACACTGTCTGGCAATTCGTATGACCATGTTAATTACAATTAACTGTATTTATCTGAAATATTTTTTGGTAGAATATACTTGGGTGATAGAGAAATCAGTGATTAAAGTTATACCTGCGCCGGGCCAGACATTGTGGCCCACGGAGCTGCCTACTAGAATCATACGGGCCAGAATGTCTGGCCTACAGAGTGGTAAGAGTTAAAGTTAAGTTCTAGTAAATACATTTCACCGGAAGGGGAAGGTAATACACAAAATGTAAACACAAAATACATTAAATGGTTCAATTTACTTTGTTCAGTAACCGAAGATGCTCCAGATCAGAAGACACAAGCTTCAGCGTGAAGAGATGCCTCGCCTGGTTCCGAGAATACACCACACCTGACGAGCCCGACATACTTGGTAACCATTCAGCTAATGATCCATCCTAATTCTATCTGATCAATCATCACTCATTCTGGAAGATCGTTCAGGTATCATTTTATGATAGGGCAAATAAATTTACCATGAGACGATTACGGTACTATTCTGCCTCTCTGCGCCTGAAGCTCGTTTGTTATGATTGTTTTTTTTAGAGAGTATGTTTGTTGTTGCTTATACTGGTATGATTTATTTTAAAAGAGAATTTCTCATTGGAAAACTAAAAACAACCTTTTAGCTTAGTAAATATGCGAAATATCTAAATGTAGAATGGGTTGAGTCTGGTATTTCACTAATACCCTTTGAGCCCTCCCACTTTTTCTGACTGGTCTCATTTAACAAATGTTTTATTCGTATAAAATAATGTTTTATGATTCTACTAATTTCTAGTGACTGCTGTTTCGCCTTGTATGGACGTTTAGTGTAGCTAGAAAGTTCTCAATTTGGTTGTTTATTTCCATTAACCTATCAATAAAAGAGTGCTTATTTTAACACCTTTCAGGCGAGTATTTTTACACCTGCGGACGGCTGGTGACAGGATTTGATACATATAAATAATCCCATATAGTTTAGACCTTAACAAACAGATTGGTATATAATATTCATTTAAAAATATTGGATGATTCCTTCTTTTCTGCATTTGAAATGAAGCCGGCGCAGAAGGTAAAAATACCCTTCCCGCCCTTAAGCATCAATCGACTGAACGAGTAAAAAAAAAAAATACCTTTCCCATCCGAAGTGTGTTAACTGGCTAGTTAAATTCCTAAGAATTATTATTTACTGTGAAAATAAATGGCCTTTTTTATTTCTAGGTCCTGAGGGAATGGAAAAGTTTTGCGAAGATATCGCCGTGGAACCGGAGAATGTGGTGATGCTGGTACTAGCCTATAAAATGGGAGCTAAACAAATGGGGTACTTCACTCAGGAGGAATGGCTGCAAGGTTATTTTAAACAGTAATTTAATGTGTCAATTGTCCACCTCGGGATATGTTTAAATATGTGAGCTGAAAATAACTCGTTGACCCGGAAATCCAAGATAGAATCACTGTATGAATTAATTTTTTTGTTTTTGAGATTGCAAACTATGTTTTTGGAAATCAATCCGACGGACTCTTAGACTTGCGCAAGTGAAATGTTTCTTTCATTTTTTGCATGTGATACGATGACAAGTTTTTGTTGTTCAACGTGATTGAATTCCTAGCAATGAAATAGTTTTTAAGCATACGAGGAATACAGCAGACTTGATTTTTAGGGATGGATGGTAAATATATTTCCCAGATTACGCTGTTAGTCTAAAGCCGCTTGTGCACTACACGGAATTTTACTGTCTGGCAATCCGGTTTTAAAAAATAAAAGCGACTACAACAGTTTAGCGTGATCGAATTTACGCGCAACATTTAAGAGCACCAATCCGAAGAAAGACAAACAAAAGTACAAACCAATCCAAGCCAATCATCGTTTTATCACATGTCCATACCATCTCAACACACTCTTCTTAATTTATATTGATAATGCTTATCTCAGCCTTGCCTTATTTCACCATTCCATTATCTATTATACATAATTTTTCCGCATAATTGTCTGAGACATTGCATTTCGACTCGATCTGTGATATTATCTACTTTTCCATTAATTTTCAAAACACTAAAACATCCCGGTAAATCTGCTTCACGGTTGATCTGATCAGCATTTTTCTTAGTATGTAGTTGAACATTGCCAGTCCTTGTTAACATGACGCAAATAAAGTTTTGCATATTTTAACTGTTTGCCTGTTTGTTTATATTATTGATGGAACTGTTTACAGGATTAGCAGAATTACAGTGTGACAGTATTAGTAAAGTACAGAATAAATTGGATTACTTACGGAGTATATTAAATGATCCACACCAGTTCAAAGGAATCTACAGATACGCTTATGATTTTGCCAGAGTGAGTCACCTTGCTTATTTACTATTATATATCTTATTTCTTTATCAGGATCGGCAAAAGAATTTCTTTCTTCTTTTCAAGTTGACTCCCAATTACGAGATAACTCGTAGATTGCGTTTTTTGCTAAGACGCCGACTACGAGTTATCTCGTACTGTGTTTACTTGCCATATTCGTGCAGCTACAATAAAAATTCTAGTATATCAGTGCTAATATGGAAAGATGGCTTCTGGGAAGAGAACAAAAATCAATGCTGGTTTACATGAACAGAAAATTTATTAATAAATGAACAGGAAATATAATTATGTACTGTAATTAGAGTTTTTAATAATATAATTTGATTAAATGAAATTGTCTTTTTATACCGGAATTCTGAAAATTGCCATGGCAGTCAACGTGTTAATAATTTCTTAATTAATTTGCCTTCTAAACACCCTGATGGTGCATAGAGCACTGCAGCATAGCATCTATGAAGTATTATCTTCCTTATTGGTTACATGAAGACAAGATTTTATTTTAACTCCTTGGAAAAATCTGGATACCCCATGTATAATAATCAAAATGTGCATACTACATATTTAAATTTTATTAACCTTTCCGGGAGTACAAAAATTGATGTCCGACTTTCTCTGGGGAGTGGGTTCTTTTTACATGAAAAAATTTTTTTTCATTAAATCGATGTATTATGAAGATAGAAATTATGTTGAAATATTTTTTTTTCAATTAATACCTATTTGAAATATTTTTCAATTATGACAAAATTACACACAAATATCCACAGATATCATTGCTAAACAAGTTACATCATACTAACTGACAGACGCACTTCGACGTTTATTAACGTCGATACTCCTTTAAGGAAAATTCCCACTGACGTTCATTTAAGTCCATACTCCCGGACAGGTGAAATATTGTTAGAAAATAACAAAATTAGTATTTTTGAAAATAAAATAACTTTCGAAATAACAATTTTGAAATTAATTTAAAAAAAATACTAATTGTATTTTTCAAATTAACACATTTTGCACTTTTTTTTTGCGCGTGTGGACCGCTGGTGTCGGGATGTGATAATTATGTACATATAGTTAAGACCTTAACAAAGGTATTAGTATACATATAATATTCATAACATTAAAAACTTTGGATAATTCCTTCTTTTCTGCCCTTGAAATGAGGCCGGCGCAGAAGGTAAAAATACCCTTCCCGTCCCAAGCATCAATCAACCGAACGGATAGAAATACCTTTCCCGTGTGTTAAATATTGTGAGAAAGTAACAAAATTGACATTTTAAACAATACAAATAATTTTCGAAATAACAATTTTTATGTGAAATTCTTCAAACCCTTATCCGCACCCCAGTGGTGCATAGGGCACTGCATATAAACGCAGTGTTATCTCGATCGTTAACACATGAAGGAAAGGTGATCAGCCCTCCGCTTCAGGTACCAGTCCAGGGTGATATTTAATAAATATTAGAGTGAAAAAATCACTTATATTTATTTGACCCCCCCATGGAATCTTAACCTGGACCTCCAGAATGGTAGCCGAGCGTGCTGACCATTACACTATGGAGGCGGACATTATGTGAAATTAGTCAAATAAAATGCTAATTGTATTTTTTGATATCTGGTCTCCTCGGCCTTTGGTACATTGTGTCGGCCGTTCCAGGACAAGGACCAGCGCAGCCTGGAGGCGGTGACGGGGCGGGCCATGCTGCAGCTGCTGCTCGGGGGCGGCTGGCCGCTGCTGTCCCGCTTCTCCACCTTCCTGGAGAACTCCCGCTACCGGGTCATCAACCGGGACCAGTGGTGCAACATCCTGGAGTTCAGCAGGACCGTGCATCTCGAGCTCGACAACTATGACGCAGACGGAGCCTGTAACTATCTCCCCGTTCACTTATATACCATGCATGCATTTACCAATATTATTTATTGATTTGGCGTTTAATTTGTAGAACTCCATTTTAATTTATGTATTAATTTTAAATCAAACACAGATTTTTTGAGTCTTCTAAGTTTTCCTTTTCTATTTTTTCTCTTTTGGAGTTATTTTCCAATGTATTTTGTCCGCCTCCGTAGTGTAATGGTCAGCACGCTCAGCTACTATACTACAGAGGTCACGGGTTCGATTCCCAGGGGGGAGGTCAAATAAAAATAAGTGATTTATTCACTCTAATATTTTTTCAATATAACCCTGTACCTGAAGCGGAGGGCTGAACACCTTTCCTTCATGTGTTAACAATCAAAATATCACTGCGTTTATATGATGCAGTACCCTATGCACCATCGGGTGAGGATAAGGGCTCGAAGAAGAAGAAGCTTTGAAGCTATCAATGATGTCAGTTTCAATGCCCTTTGATCTACTATAGCAGATAATTATTATTTTAAGTCAGTAAATTTTAGAAGCATGTCTTTAGATTTTTTTCCAGTAACTCAATATCTTTCTTAAGGCATTGTAAGCTGGAAACACTTAAGTGTCTTTTACATACTGTTGGTAGACAGCGGGAGACGCTTATAAGCGTTCTGTTCGCTTACTTTTGGTTGAGTGCGAGAGACGCCAAAAAACATTGTATAGATCGGAATTGGGTTTGCGGTTACTTGTGACTAGTATACTGTGGGTCGGGCCGCAGACTGTCTAAGTATAATTAGAGTCCGGGTTGATGAAAAAACCGCCTGACAACAATGTGTTAATTTATATATTAAATGTTAAAATCAAACACTGATTTTATGAGTCTCCTAAATTGTATTTTACTGTTAAAATAAATTTTGTCACATTCATTTAAAAATGCCACAACTAGCCGAAAAAATTGTCAAAAAGATTTTTTTTATGTGTTCTTTAAATGATAAAATACAATTTAATGGACTCAAAAAACCAGTGTTTGATTTTAATATTTAATATATAAATTTAAATGGAGTTCTACAAATTAAATGCCACAATATAGTGAGTATCGGGTGGCAGACTGCCTGAGTATAATTATGGTCGGGGTTGATGAAAAAACCGCTTGACGTCAGTGTGTTATGGCCTTTTTATTGTAAAGCCATTTTTCTAACCCTTATCCGCACCCTTTGCTAATTCCCTCATGTTGAAACTTCCTTTTTCTTAGTTTGATTGAGTGAATTATTGGTTATTTCCAGGGCCTGTGATGTTAGACGAATTTGTGGAATGGCTGCGACACGAGCGGGAACAAAAAAATATCACCTCGGAAGAGAGCTGAAAGTAATACGGAGAGAAGAAAGGACATCACCCGCTACTATCAACTCATGCAAATACTATATCAAACTATACATGTATTATCCTTAATGTTAGTATGGTAACCTCACTCTATAATATTCAAAGGCTGAGAACATTTGGTCAGTTTTATCAAATTACGTAGCGTCATATGTAAGGATCGTAATACATTCGTAAATTAGTCCCCGCGCAAACTGATCTGTATCCACAGTTTCGTGACTATTTGTTCCTGTGTTAGCCAGATTGGAGATCTGTATACGTCGTAAGGATAGTTGTTAAACATTGACGATTGTATCGCATAATCTGTGTACGGAGAAATATTGGACTCTTGTACATAGTACTCAACCAGACAGTAATTTAAGCATTTGGTTAACGGATTTCACAAGAACTAAATTCTTCTGCTCAAATATTTTGTTTTCCATTTGATACTAAGCATTGGTAGCTTTATTTAATAATAAAAAAGTTATATATGTATTACCCTTGTTTTATAACACATTCATCACATTTGTTATATTGGACTATTATTTTGAAATCATTACTTGTTTTTAAATGTTTTATTTTCTGGAAATAAATATAAAAGTTTTAATGTAAATTCAGAGACGTGTAAGTAATTACGGCAATTTGCTTTGCTAAAAAATATGCATATTATTTGAAGCTACAATTTCCGAAGTGAACATATTTTGAGTTGCACTCATGATAAAATTTATACTAATAATTTTAAAGAATAATTTTTTTTTTAGTATGTTTGTGTATCTTTGATATGTGATATCACATTTACCCAATGACAAGTGTGAAGCCAGTTCCCTGAGAGACCTCAACAACGTCATTTAAATAGGCGTTCCGAAACAATGGAATGTCCAAGAAAAAGAGTTTTTGAGCCACTAGCTTTGTCTACTGCATTCCTAACCATATTATTAATAATATGAAAGAACAATCACAAAATAACTTTCACAGAAGCACTATTTAATTAGGGTAGCAAAAAAAATACTGTCATAAATGCAATACTTTACTATAAAATTGAGTCAGCTTGTGGTCCCATGGTTAGTCTCCAAGTTTCATGACTAGTCATAGTTTCCAGCCTACTCTACCACTCTATTTCTATTTTTAATAAGGGGCCGCTAAGGCCTTTAAAAATAGTTTGAAATTTAAATTTATATATAAACAATACGGTGAAACCTCTATCTATCGTTTCTCGAATAATCGTTTTCCCGGATGTGTCGTTTATTTATTTTACCCCGAATTCATTTCATACAAAAATAGATCGCATCGATCGTTTCTATCCACCATTTTACCGCATTCATCGTTTGAATTATTCTACATATGTATTTAATATAATTTGTCTGTTTTTTTACTTTTTTTTTTAATTTTCTGAATTTTGCTCCGTTTTGTTTTGTTTTGTTCTGACGACAATATTTCAACGTGTGGGATACACACCATCGAAAGCTTGTGTGATAGATACAGCAGAAGAGGTCTGAAGATCTTTGGGTTCTGTTCAACTTTGTATTTTTTTTTTATTAAATACATTTATTAACATCTAAAACATGTATTCTTGAAATTTCCACCTACTAATGGTTATGCAGATTGGGAGGACGGTATCTTTACTCGATCGTATCTCCTTTATCCCGCATTCATTGTTTTCCCGCATTCATAGTTTATTTCAATAGGTCCCTTTAAAAACGATAAATAGAGGTTTCACTGTATTTGTGTTATTATATAATGAGAACACAAATATTTATTTTCAATAAAAAAATATACTGGCAACATAAAATGTCTGCCAAATATGTAGTCTTAATTGCTTACACTACTGACCTGAGTGAAGGTGACGTCTTACAAAGCATTTTTTCATTGGAATGTCTTAAGTGCAATGGCTTGATGGAATGGTATAAAAATTCCACATTATGGTTTGTAAAAAAAAATACAGAAGAGGTTTGTAATTTTTACGGTATATGCAGACTTTTTGATGAATGGGATTTTTTTTAGTTCACTTCGAAAATGATAGCTTCATTTTATGCATAATACTTTCTGCCAAATGTGGTATCTAGCATTTAGCAACAAAGACACCGGTGTTTTTGCAGTACCTAGTACAATTAGTTTTATTTTTCACCCGAAGCCGTATGTAGTTATCGTAGTTTTTATTTCCATTATCAAGTGTGTTCATTTATTATGGTTAAATTTTCTAGTCGTCATATGCTTACAAGCCTCTGAATGCTGTTCCTCTATGCCAGTGTTTCTCAATCTTTTTGTGCCATGCCCCACTTCATTTAAAAAATGTCCCATAATTTTTTGGTTTACAAATTTTGAAGAATAACTAAAAATGTCAAAACATGCAGATTGCTCCTACCCTCTCCCACCTCATGTGGAGTGGGGCATGCGCCCCATATTGAGAAACACTGGACTACGCCATAAGCAATATTAATATGCCTATCCTAGTGTTTAATATATGGATGTGAATGTCACTTATACATTAGCCTAGCCTATGTAATGATCGTGGAAATATATTCTATTTTTGGAAATTGTAAGTTTGTCTTTTAGATGACTTATGGGAATGTGAGTTGGAAGAAATAAAAAGACTGGCATTTAAAGAATGGTAAATATAAATTTTATAATATTGCATTTGTATATATTTAAATCTTAGATTGATTCTTCAATTTCTATTACGTGGGACTAGACATAGGATTCATTTTTCTTTATAATGTAACAGAAATTAACTCAAAATTGGACTTCACTAGACTTTTGACTATCTGGGATGTTAGAAAAAATACTATTCGAACCTTTATCTGCACCCCAATGGTGCATAGGGCACTGCATCATATAAACGCAGTGTTATTAAGATTGTTAACACATGAAGAAAAGGTGATCAGCCCTCCACTTCAGGTACCAGTCCAGGGTAATATTGAATAAATATTAAAATGAAAAAATCACTTATATTTATTAGACCCCCCTCTGGGGATCGAACCCCGGACCTCCAGAACGGAAGCCGAGCGTGCTGACCATTACACTACGGAGGCGGACAAAATACATTGGAAAATAATTCCAAAAGAGAAAAAAATATAAATCTAAAAAATTCAAATAATTAAGTACATATATGACATGTATCCCAGTTAACGCGACTACATAATCAAAATCAGATATCTTCTGTGATCATGTATTATACTTTTTCTAAATGTTATTTATCAAAAATAATTTCAGAATTTTAAATTTGCTGGTCGTCTTACTATTGATTTCATCTGGCCGATTCATTTTATCTAGCCCACAATCCAACAATCAAATGTATACTAACTTAGCGTAACACAAGTTTATTCATTGTGAACTTGTACATAACTTGATTAAATTACCTATTTTTTCCATTTTCTTCATTCATTGTAATCTCAATTTAAAAAGAAAATAAAAGTAATTCAGTTATTAAAATCATAAACCATTGTTTTATTTCATAATATGTATATTATTTTATTTTTACAAATTGGTGCCTTACTTATTCCTAGATATTATTCACATGTCTGTCATTTCGTTTGATCAATATTACCATATTGGTTACAATAAAGCTTGTTAAAGAAATGTAATTTGACGCAGGCGATATGTATTACATTTGCATCAAAAAAATGATGACAGAAAAGAATCGATAACATTTTTTATTTTTTGTAACTGCAGACAGTTGGTAGAATTCCATATTGAATTGTTGGGTAATATATCCAAAATTAAACAAGGTTTATTTGGTTGAATTCTACATTTATTTATGTATATGTTAATATGTGACGCGTTTCGTCTTCTTAAGAAGACAAACGCATCACGTATTAACATATACATAAATAAATGTAGAATTCAACCAAATAAACCTTGTTTAATTTTGGATATATTACCCAAGATAATATTTTTGTATTATAGTGACACCTATCCGCTACATATCAAAGCAAAAATGAGAAATCAGATATGTAAGATGTGGTTTTTGTTTATGAGTTGAAGGTAACCGAAACGCACAAATATGTGCACGCCATAAAGAATATTACTAAATTCAAATGAAACACAGTAATTTATTTACATAATATTTAATTGTATACTAGTATTCCATAACAAATCAGATAATTTTGTGTTCTATCTGTAAATTAAGAAGCTGATTCATGATGAATGTGATTGGAGAGAAAGTTGTTTAATATTTAGGCAGGGGCCTGGATCACTTCTGTGAAGCGCTTCACTTTGCTGGCAACACTCATATCCACATACTTATCATCAATGGAGACGATCATTCCACCCAATAGTGCTGGGTCAACCTTAGCGGTCAAGTGGATGCTCTGGTTAGCGGACTTCAAGAATTTCTGAAAAAAAAATCATAAATAAGCACATTGGATTCTTGACTACATACATCTTTTATTTTTCAACGACACAAATAAGGTGGACAAATATACATCTTTCAAAACATCAAGAGTTTTAGATATAAAATTTTTGTATGTTGTATACTGCTAATATTTAAGAGTCCTCCGTGAAGAATAAACAAATGCACAGCTTACGACATTTTGAATGTATCCAAATATGTACATACTTATTCACAAATCTGGACTATCTCCAATTATAGGAATTATTTTTTGACATGTCAACATAGATGAAGAAGAATATGGAAGTCTGGACATTTACAGGGCTTACGACTGTCATAGTATAATGTTTCAAAATTGAATCATATATATCCACGAAATTGGATCATATGCTTCCAAGAGTTTCAGTAGTGTGGTTATCAATCATGGGTAGAATTGGTGAATGTTACACGTGTGTATAGTGATCACTTAAACCAGCCTATGGTTTAAGTAATCACTTTACACACGTGTTCTTCATTTATGTTGAGATGTCAAAAAATAATATGAAAATGCACAACTCCCTAAAGGTGCACGTTAACATATCAAAGTATGTATTTGGTAAAGACTCATCAATTTCTGACATCAAAAAATATTTAATTTAGCGTAGCTCACCTTGAGGGCAGCCTCCAAGGCCTTGCGCTGGGCATCATCCAGGGCCTTGGCGGTGGTGACTTCGCAGATCACTTCGCCTCGGTGTGCGGACATCATGATCTTGAAGGCGTTGATAACATGGTCGAGCTTCTTCAGTCTTCCATTTTCGGCCATCAACTCCAACATGTTACCAGTCGCCGGCGAAAGGGAAATCTTTAACAAAATTTCAATGACTTTAGAACACATATTTTTGGATGAACCCGTCCAGTATATTTGAATCCATATTACTCCTATATAAACTAACAGAAAGAGAACCTAGAGAAATATGCGAGATTGAAGATGTCACTAGGTAGGCAAGGCAACGAAGAAGACAATGGTATGCGCATGCGAGGAGAATGGAACCATCCAGACTCCCCCACATTGCACTGCACAGCTACCCTCAAGGCAGACTACTCCGGGCAGACCACCAAAAAGATGGATTGACGGCTGGGAATCGACATTGCAGGAGGCTAATCCCTCCTAAAAACAGGCTACAAAGCCTACACCAAGAAGAAGTTTTGTGAATATTATAGAACAGCGAAATATATTTTTTTCACAGATTCTACATTTAATAGTTCCTGATGGGACACGTCAACCCCTCATGTCTCTTCCTCCAACCCCGAGGATTCCGGCGCCCCGGAAGGCCGCTGACGACCATTCACCGACTATACTCAGCGGAACTTCGAGACGCCGGACTGACCTGGGAGGAAGCCAAGGAGATGGCGCGTGACAGAGTGACTTGGAGACGTCTCGTGTTGGCCATATGCTCCACCTAGGGAGCGAACATGGAAAAAGAAGAAGAAAGATGGGACACGAGTTTAAGTTGAAGAGTAACTGCGCTATGTTCATCGTCTTTACATAAAGTTTGAAGATACATTTAAAACACTACTAAAAGAAAAAGGACACGCTGTTGTACTGTAAATGGCAAGTTAAAAAACCCTATCTGAAATGTAAGGGAAATATAAACGTTCGATAATCTTGCAAGCTGTGTAATAATTTTATACCGTGCCACAAATGGCAATATCTCTTTTAATGCAGATGCAAGAATTATTTTACATATTAAGATAAAGTAATATCATCATAACAAATTATAAGTGTGTGACGGGTATCATTAATGACATTGCTGTATTATAGTTGCTGCTTAACTTCAATTATTACACATTTCAGTCCTGCCAGGACAGCTCCCTGATTGCTATCAGCTAATTAAAAATCATGTGACAGGCGCCGTGGTGTAGTTGGGTAGACACTCGATTGCCAAACTGGTGTCGCGGGTTCGATTCCTAACAAGTGCAAAATAAATTCAAGAAAGATTTATTTTCAATTGGTCTGGGTATTTGTGATGTATTTTTCACATTTACCTTCCCTATCCTTACCATCCTACCTGCAGACAAGCCTCTAATAGAGACTTTGCGGGTTATTCCTTTTTAAAAAGTGTGACTTGTGCTCAAAATCATGTAACTTGTGTGATCATTGGCGTGGCTAACCGGCTAACGACAACCAAAGACGGTTGATGTGCAATCTGTAGAATTGGAAAACAAACACCAACCATAATACTGTTGTATTTGAATAATACTACACTCGGCTCTAAGTATACGACAATCATATGTTAATAATAAAATAATAGGATCAAGCAATAGGGTAATTTCATATGAAGTGTATTTTTTTTAATAACAGCTAAAAATTATGACAATTTCCATAACCAGACTGTATTTTTTTGACAAAAGGCACTCAATAATTATGTCAATGAAAATAGCTGTCATTATAGTGACTACAGTATGTGACTGGATTGTTTCGCTTTCAGACAACATTCATGAAGTAAGATTTGTAAAATAGATAATACTGAAATATTTATTTATGTAAATTCTTTTTCAATGAAACAAATTACCTTGGTAGCTAAATGTCTGAATGCACCAGCTTTGATTGACCGTTTGATGGACGGGTTGATAACCAATTCCTTCAATTTCGGGTCACTTTTCATCTGGGCTTGGAAGTTCAGGAGCTCCTTTTCAACAACATCCAATTGCTTCATTTTAGAAGCTGCAGAGTACAAGGCTGTAGCATAGCGACCCTCCAGACCGAAGATCTGGACGGGTGGCTTTATCATGGGTCCAGTAGTGGACGCGCTGCTGAAACTGCGGGCCTGAAATAATGTTTTTACATTGAAACAAGAATATTACATAACCTAACCCTACTTACCAAACGGCTTGTCAAAGTTCGAAACATTAAATTAATATAACAATAAAATCGCATAACAACTCTTAAATATGGATTTAGTAAGATCAATATGATAAACTAACCAGAATTGCACATTTCAACGAAGACATTTTCAATAAAAAAATTATTATCGCCCTGCCGAAAACGTAATATGGAGCTGACCAGTGATACCAGTACGTAAATCGATCGATAAAGTTTGACATTTCACCAAAAGAAAAAGTACTTACCAGATGTTTTTTTTTATTATTTTAATTTGATAATATTCCATGCATTATAATTTGTTATAATAGAAAACAGGCATGTAAACAATGTTTTTTTTTATGTTTACAATTTTTTTAATTGAAGAAAGACTGTTTTTATTTGAAAATCGTACCTCAGAGTTTTATAATTGCCTATAATATAAATAATGGCAAGATAAAATCTGGCTATTGGTAACGGGTAACAATAATATTCTTATGTTGGTAATTTGACATGTCTTTGTCAAGTCTCTTTCTGTTTCGTTCGAAGTTCATTCTCATTCAGTTTGAGTGCGAGCTGTCATTCTTTGTTTATAAATCTGGCTTTGTTTCGTGACTTGCCGAATCATCGGCGGTGATCTTCATGTTTGCGATCTGTGTCAGTCTTCATCTGATACATGATTTTATTTACTAAGTTTTAATGATTGTTCGTTTACTGGTCTAGTTTTTATTATTCACTATGTCAGCTTTGGGTAGTCCGTCAAAAGATTCCATCCAGGATGCTGTTTCAAATTGCTCAATTGACGAAGGTTTGCCAAGGGATCTCAGCCAGATCAGTCTCTCTTCCAGCAATAGCCATGATGAATCATTCCGTTGTGTAGACCATGCAGAAGGAAGCCTTCAGCGAATGTACGGATATCTTCAAGCGGGCCAACTATGTGACGTTGTTCTGATTGCCGGAGGCCGAAGGTAGGACTCGATTAAAAATAGCGCATTTAAAAAATCTTTCGTGTAATAAAAATAAGTGATTTTTTCACTCTAATATTTATTCAAATCACCCTGGAGTGGTACCTGAAGCGGAGGGCTGTGATCACCTTTCCTTCATGTGTTAACGATCAAGATAACACTGCGTTAATATGCAGTGCCCTATGCACCACTGGGGTGCGGATAAGGGTTTGAAGAAGTAGTGTATCAAACCCGAGTTTCAAAGACAATGCGATTTAAAAATATAATAATTTACTTAGTAATAAGTATATTGGTTCCTATTTTTTTGTTTTTGTTTTCGGATAACCGGATTGTTGTTGTATTCCAAAATAACAACAACAAAAATCGCAATTAGTTCATTAGACCACTATTGCACTAGTAGTGTCATTGATCTATTCAAAATGTATGGGAGTAGGTACCTACCACATTGTTTTTTTTTTCTTCAGGTTTCCCGCCCACAGGCTAGTGTTGTCATCAGCGAGTGAATACTTTTCAGCAATGTTTGCTGGCGCACTTCGCGAATCCCAACAGAATGAAATCACCTTGGAAAATGTTGCCCCTGATGCTCTCCATCAGTTGATAAACTTTTGCTATACAGGGACTATTGGTTTGTAATTTTTATTTCCTAACAATGGCATTTTTACTTGAAGAAATATCACCAGCCTACATAGTTTTTTTTTATATAATATTTTCCAAATCACCTTGCGGTTAAATTTGAATTTTAAATACAAGCAATGAAATGATTTTTTTTTAAATATATTTCTTTACAATAATATAACAATAGTCTGATCAATCATCTTGGAAATTTAGAGAATTGGATTTATTTTTATATTTTTTAAAAATCTTTTTATTAAGGGAGATACACTAAAAAACTTTGAAATGTGGGATATTTTAACAGATGTGGATGTTGCCAGATTATAAGATACTCCATTTATGGTTGTCAAGTTTTTTTTAAAGTAGGTCCTTGTAGAAATTTGAATGAAACAATGATATATTATGAATTTATGTGTTTTTTAAATGTATATATATATATATCCCATCAAATATATTCCACTCTTAGATCCAGGAATCTGAAACACAGGACTGATCACGCTTTCATGTAGTTAGTAATCAAGTTAACGCTGCATCAATCTGATCCGGTGCCTTGTGCACCGGATCAGATTGATGCGGTGCTGTAAGGATTGGAGAGAAATATGTGAATTGCACCATTTCATAATTTAAAAAATATTCCTAAATATAACTCAATTTCTTAAATTACTGGGCTACTTTAAGTTATTGATTATATGTTTGACTTCATCACCAGGACTTCGGGAGGAAACTGTAGAACTTCTGCTGTCCACATCATGTCTCCTGCAGCTGACCGGTGTAGCGAGCGCTTGTTGCAACTTCCTGAAGAAGCAGCTCCATCCGTCCAACTGTTTGGGCATCGCCATGTTTGCTGAACAGCAGTCCTGTAATTCCCTGGAGAAGCACGCAACTGATTACACGTGCGAGAACTTTATGCAGGTAAATATATTTTGATACTTATAAATAACCAAAAAATAGTGTATTACTATTTTTTGGTGATCACGTTAAGGGATCACGTTTTTAGTATAATGAGGAAATGCCAGAATGAAATTTAAAGAATCTTAAAGAATGTTTCACTCACAGTTAGTCCTTTTATTTATATAAGTGCGATTCCACTGAAATCAGATAATTACAAAATACTTAATAGTCTATATATAAATTAAAGAAGCAAAATGAAAGTCGCAATAAAAACGTCTGATGATTTCAACGCTCTAGGTGGCTTGGGCCGTTCCAGCGTTAGTTTTGCTCGGCAATCTCCGTTCTCATTCGTCGTTACGCGTCCTGTCAGCGCTGCCAACTCGACGGTTGCATCGTTATACGAGTTACATCGCCTACATGTTCAAATCCTTGTATACAAATACTGGATGTAACTCCACAAGCATTGAGCCATTAAATATGGAAATGATACTTAATACACAGCTGTTGATACATTGACAGCCAATATTTTCATAATACATTAAAAAATGTTTTTTAGCGTTTTATGTTTTTATTCCATAAATAACATATGAATGCAATAGTGGTATAATTTTATGCAATTTTATAAAGTTTTTTCATGTATACATGAGTAACCGACACAACGCAGTTGGAAGAATTCAAAAGATGGTGCTGTGTCAACCACCTCGTCGGCGCAAGTTTGTGTCCACTCTAAAGAGCAATTTATAAATTTATATAGTGCGCGTGTCTCACAGCTCAAAAAATTAGGCCAAAATAAGGTATATAGTGTCAGCCACAGGTGGCCGACAATGCACAATTATAATGTCTTGTGTCAGCCACCTGTGGCTTAAAACAAGTTTTGAAATTAAGGGCAATAGAAAGAAAACTGAGGCCGATACAGTTTCAGTCAGTCCTAATAGTAATTTGTGAGTCAGGCAGAGACCGACAATATAATTGGAGACGAAAAGCACAAAAAAACAGTTCAAGACTGCTGTTACATTTATATATAATACACTATTACCCAACAGGGGATAAAATCCCATAATATTTGTCTTTAACTCTTTCCAGGTGTTCAGAAACCAAGAATTCTTATCTCTGGATTCCAAACAGCTTGGCAAATTACTGAGCTCCGATGACCTCAATGTCACATCAGAGGAATGTGTGTTCGAAAGTGTGTTGACTTGGGTAAAACATGACCCATCAAGTAGAGACAAGTACCTCCCCTATCTGCTTGAATTTGTCAAACTACCCTTACTCTCCCCTTCCGTAAGTATTCTCATCATTTGTCATATTTGTTATTACCTTTGCTTTTCAAAAGTTTGATGAAATTATTTTTAGAATGTTGAAAAAGTAATTAAGTTATTTTTGGCCCTTTTGTAAAAACAAATTATTAAATATGTATATATTTTTTTTTTAAATTATAAATATTTGTGTTTTTATTATTTATAAAACTACTTCAATATGTACTACATATTTCTGTGAGCCTAAGCGGCTCATTATCACAAATAGTTATCGAATTGTGGTAGAGTGAACCCAGAAACTTTGACTCAAGAGTCAGCTACACTAACCACAGGACCACAACCCAACTTAATATATAATACACTTAATACATATAGACTTTAAATTATCATAAACTGCCAAATCAATTAATTAAATGTTTAATCTTCAATAACTGTTTTTTTTAAAGTATGTATTAACCCATTGTTTGCAGGAAGTGCTTAAAAGCACTTAAGTGCTTATACATACGCAGGCGGATACTAATTAAGGCCGGGGTTGAAAAACCGCCCAATAACAATGTGTTAAGTTATTATTTATGATTCTTTTAATAATTGATGTTCTTGCAGTTCATATTCGACCACGTAGAAGCATCTTGCGGTGATGTTCCCGAATGCCACACCCTGATAATGGAAGCCCTGAAGTGGCATCTGTTGCCGGAATGCCATCCCCAGTCATCCTCGCACAAAACTTGCCCACGAAAATCTACTGTGGGCAAATTGCTTGCAGTTGGTGGAACAGATGCCAGTGTAAGTGTTCTATATTTAATCCTTTGTTTCAAATTCCTTGTGAATGACTCTTGTGTGAGTCATGTGAATCCTTGCCAAATTCACAAACAACTTGAAGTTTTCATAAATAAGTTTTAGATCTGCCATATGGAGAATATTATAAAGGCGTGTGAATGTAAATGATGTCTTATGTCTGCTTCTGTAGCGTAATTGTTAGCGCTTTTAGCTACTGAACTGGAGGCCCCTGGTTCAATTCCAGGGAGATGGGGGTCAAAATAAATACTAGTGATTTTTTCATCTAATATGTATTTAATTTCACCCTGGACTTGTATCTGAAGCACAGGATTGATCACATTGCTTTCATATGAGAAGCGATCAAGATACTACTGTGTCAATACGATGCAGTACCCTATGAACCATTGGCTGTAGATAAGGGTTAGAAGTAATAGAAATTATATCATTCTCTCTTAGTGCGTGTAAAGGCAAGCAAGTATCAAAAATTCAAATTTGTATTTTAATGGGTATCTTCTAAAGTGGGCTGTATCCAGTCCATATTGAGTATGAGATCGTGCAGTTAACATAACGCGCATATTTTAAGACTCAACCACATAAGTGTACATCTGGAATAGCAGTCATTGTAAACAGAAGGGGCTTGAGTATTGAAATCAGAATCAAATTGTTACCCAGTGATGTCGAACCTAGAAACTTTCACTCAGATTCAACAACACTAACCAAAGGACCACATATTGACTAATAATTAACTGATTTTACAACTTACTAGATGTACCTGGCCACTCGTCGCTGCGGCTCAGTCTAGTTAAAGGAAAAGAATGAAAATATTAAAGCGCATATTTCTAATATGTTTAATTTCACAATGCTTGTGGAGAAATCAGAATACTAAAAATCTATGAAACAACAATACCATTGAAATGATTGAAAATGATAAGTGACAGCTGCTGTCAAGAAGCATGCTGTCCGCCGTAAGCAATGTTTAGTGTTGTTATTATATTCAACAGATGGCACTGCCATAATGTTTAAAAAAATAAAAAATTCTGTGAATACTATTAATAGATTTAAGATTTTGACCAAACCAACATTTTAACAATTTTACTAATATAGATTTTTTGTATTTTAGGGAGCAACGAAAATCGAGATTTATGACCCGAGAAAGAACATTTGGTACCAAATCAAGAAGTTGAAAATAAAGAAACTGCAGTTTGGTGTCGCCATGATCGGAGATAAATTACTTCTAGTTGGAGGCAGGGACGGACTGAAGACTCTTAACACTGTGAGTTTCTTGAGTAATTATCACTTGGCAAATAGGTAAGTGATCACTTTTCATATGTGTAAAGTGTCCGCCTCCGTGGTGTAATGGTCAGCGCGTTTAGCTACCGTGCTGGAGGTCCCGGGTTCGATTCCCAGGGGGGTGAAAATAAATATTAGTGATTTTACGCTGTAATATTTATTTAGTATTACCCTGCACTGGTTCCTGAAGCGCGAAAGTGATCACCTTGCCTTCATGTAAGTAATGATCAATAAAACACTGCGTCAATTCGATGCAGTGTCCTATGCACCATTGGGTGCGGATAAGGGTTATAAGTAAGTAAGTAAGTAAAGTGATCACTGAACCAGCCTATGACAGGTGATAAGGCCTGTAAATACCCAGACTTTAACATTCTTTTTCATCTATGTTGAGATGTCAAAAATGTAATGTAATTATATTGTAAATGAAAACACTTGTTTTTTACCACTTGAGTATTATATTTATTTTTAACGACTAGTTTCGAATGCTACAGGTGCTTTCATCGACAGGTGAATAGTAATACCGTTGACAAAAGCAACTGTAGCTTTCAAAACTAGTCGTTTTCATTTACAATTTAATCATGTTTTACCACAGAGTAAATGCCGAAACAATAAATAAAATAATGTAATTATTTCTTACTCTTAATCGAATCCATGCGGCTCGCTTAACCGTATGTGTTTTCACAAAACATGCCCCATACGCGGCTGACATAAGCGTATGTGTTTTTACTTTGCTCCAAGTTTCGAACCTCAGTCAACTTGGAGGGATTTTTTCATGGCGTGGAACTTTGGATAAAATAATATGTCAATCCTTGGCCTTATGACATCTGTTGAAATATCTGACTAATAATTTGTAACATCACAAGGATAAATAAAAGAACAGATCCCTGATTTTTCTTGAGGTCAGTAATTAGTCGGCGCCATAATCATGCCCGTCTCACTCTCGACGCTACGCATCGCCAGTGGGTAAGAGTGACACACGATGCGTGCTTTGATTTATTTATGTTACAATCTCATTTGTTTATAATAGATATATTTCAAGAATAATGTGACACAAGTGTTTTATAGAGTACTAAAAAGGCACAATGAATCCCATTGAATGTTATTGTTTAGGAAAATAAATCGTTTCTTAACTAAATACATGATAAAAGTAATCATTTGGGTAAAATACCGCCGCGCACGGGCGTCTTTCAGGAGCAAAGTTAGCGCGGTTGAAAGGTTAAAATATCGGAGTGTTGACAGAGTGTTTCTGGTTTGCAGGTGGAGTGCGTGGACCTGAAGACCCTGGCCTTCTCGGTGCAGCCGCCCATGGTGACACACCGCCACGGGCTCGGGGTGGCCGTGCTCGGAGAGGGGCCCAGCGCCCCCGTCTACGCTCTCGGGGGACACGATGGCTGGACCTACACGGGAACTGTGGAACGGTACAAAATATAATTATCTTCTTCGTGATAATCTTTTCAGGGATAAATGTGGACACTGTTGTATTTTAAATATGAATATTATTTATAAAATTGTCCGCCTCCGTAGTGTAATGGTTAGTGTGTTTAGCTACCGTTCTAGAGATTCCGAGTCCCGTCCTTAGCGTGTTAATATTTGTAAAATTTGTGTCAGATGGGACCCAGTGTCGCGCAGCTGGTCGTACGTGGCTCCCATGCTGGGCCCGCGCGGCATGTTCGGGGTGGGCGTGGTGGGCGGCAAGCTGTACGCCGTGGGCGGGCGCGACGGCAGCTCCTGCCTGCGCACCGTGGAGGCCTACTGCCCGCACACCAACCGCTGGCACCAGTGCGCGCCCATGGCCAAGCGGAGGGGCGGGGTCAGCGTGAGTGATAAAACACAATCATCCTTTTGAGTACATACTCTCAATCTAAGCTTCAACCGTATCTGGCAGGCTAGAACTCTCTTGAAAGGCGAAAACCCATCTTCTTCTTCTTGACTGCTGGGGCCGGCTCTCCTCGTCCTCAGGTTGTAGGTCCTTCTGTCCTGGACAATGTCACCTAAGCCATGCATTTGAATAGTGTTATCTTTCTGCAGTATCCATGAATTTTTTGGTCTTTTTACCCTTAAATGCATACCATTGCAATTCTGCAACAAAAAATTCACATCAGTTGAAACATCCTTTAGTCGCCTGGAATTGTTATAATTCACACTGTTGCATATTCATCACATACCTAGGTGTTAGAAATAAGTCAGCCTTTTATAACTACATAGATGGCACTGTAAGTTCTTTATTGACATTTAGTTATTGTTGCCAGGATTTTTTTTAAATTAAAAAATAATAATATTGTATCATGCATTTAATAGTTAAGTACATCCAACCTCTGCCTTAACTGCATCTGACTGGCTAGAACTCTCTTCTTCTGTAGGGTAAAGACTCATCTCTACTTCATATATGAAGAAGTAAAGTATATCTGACCATCTGGTCGATACTGATAAACAGTGTTAACCTAGTCGGCTTGAACAGGGGGATTGAAATCACACATATATGAATTTTTACTGTATAACTTTAGTTTTATAAGAGCTACTTACTCCATATTTTTTATAATCTTAAAAACAATATTAAAGAAAGTTTTCCCTTTTTTGTCCGCCTCCGTAGTGTAATGGTCAGCACGCTCGGCTACCGTTCTGGAGGTCCCGCGTTCGATTCCCAAGGGGTGTAAAATAAATATCAGTGATTTTTTCACAGTAATATTTATTCAATATTACCCTGGACTGGTACCTGAAGCGGAGGGCTGATCACCTTTCCTTTATGTGTAAACGATAGCACTGTGTTTATATGACGCAGTGCCCTATGCACCATTGGGGTGCGGATAAGGGTTTTTATTATGATTGTTATTATTATTTCCCTTTTTTATTTTTATAATTTCATATCAGTTTTCTTTTTCTTCATGAGCCCTCTGACCTCTACTGCTGGATATAGGCCTCTTTCACTTCTTTCAATTTCCTCCGGTCGGTTGCTGCTTGCAGCCAGTTTTTACCCCCCACAGTGACTTTGTCGTCGGACTATCTCTTTTGGGGCCTTCCAACACCTCTGTTGTTCTCTCAAGGTCTCCATCGTAAAATTTTTGGGGTCCTGTCTTGCAATATGTCCTACCCACTACAATTTGAGTTTTGCCACTTGATCCATGATATCCTCTACTTTGGCTGTTTTCCTGGTATCAAATCACATTCAAATCCTTAAGTGTTTCTTAATATTGTTTTTGATAAAAATTACAATCAGTCAGTACCGCGAGTTATACATACTGATATCGTAGTCGTACAGGAGAAAGTGACCAACTAACGAAATATAAATAGTTCAGGAGGACCATTTAAGTCACTTTTGTTTCGCAAGGAAATAAACATTAATGCAATTTGTCATTTTTAACAAATCAATATATTACACTTCCAAGTTTAAAATCGCTTTGGAATTTTTTCAGGGTAATATTAAGCTAGTAAGATATCAAAAAGTCAATGATCACGTTTCTGTAAACAAATGCACTTGGTCACTTTCTCCTGTACGACTACGATATAGATAATGATTGATGACAGCTGCCAGTCTCACTACTTAATAACTATTGCATTATAGTTTTCTTGCACATATCCGTACGTAGGTGGCTGTGATGGACGGTTACTTGTACGCCCTCGGAGGTCACGATGCTCCCGCCAAGAATGAGACGGGGCGCTTCTCCTGCGTGGAGCGCTACCACCCGCCCACCGACACCTGGACCACCATCGCCAACCTCAGTCGGGGAAGGGACGCCATCGCCTCCTGCTTGCTGGGAGACAAGCTGATTGCCGTAGGTTGGTATACTCCTATCTTATTGCGGTAAAGGTGACGTTGCCCAAGACAGAAGGACCTACAGCCTGAGAATGAGAGAGCCGACTCCAACAGTCTTTTTCTAACCCTTATCTACACCCAATGGTGCATAGGGCACTGCATCATATAAACGCAAAGTTATCTTCATTGTTTAATACATAAAGGAAAGGTGATCAGCCCTCTGCTTCAGGTACCAGTCCAGGATAATATTTAGTGAGTATTATTATGAAAAACTCACTTATATTTATTTAAACCCCCTCCTTGGGAATCGAATCCGGGACCTCCAGAACCGTAGCGGAGCGTGCTGACCATTACACTACAGAGGCGGAAAAGTTTACTTAGATGAAAATATAAAAGTCGTCAAAGCTTACAACCTGCAAGAAATAATCGGGGGGTATGTATGAGGAAATGCACAAATGTGGAAGGGACGAAGATTGTGTGCAAAGACAGAATGGTGTGGCATTCTGTTCTCTTTGCCTACCTCTGCGTAGAGCGGCATGATAGTTAGTCGTTTTTTAGTTTAAATAATGTGGTTGTCCATGAGTAGAATGGTCAACAGTCTATAAACATGTTCCTGATTGGCCCACACTAGATTATCCCTCCTGTTCCCAACACAGATTAAAACAAAACACCCTTTTTTATTTAGAAGAAACAAAAATCCAGTTAATGATCTATAAACCTTGTACATAATAAGCAAGGTTATTATGTACAAATACATCTCCCTTTAAAAAAACGCAGGCTAAAAACTGTTTTTTTTTTTTTCTAGGCGGTTACGATGGACTGCAGTATTCCAGAGTAGTGGAGCAGTACGACATGCAGACCAACGAGTGGACTCCACTGGCCCCCCTTAACGTGGGGCGTGCGGGCTCCTGCGTGCTCCCCATCCCCCTACACATTCCCCTGGGGTCCCTCCTGGCCCCCAACGAGGCCATGGAAGTACTCAAGCTCAAAACCAACAAGCCCCAGTCCGCTACTAACCCTGCAATGGCCACAGTCCAATAGACAAGTCATCTGTTATCCTGACAAAAATATCCGCTCTGGCAACATCAAAGATTACTAAAAATATTAAAATACAGTGAAAACCTTATTTGTTCGCCTCCGTAGTATAATGGTTAGCATGCTCGGCTACCGTTCTGGAGGTCCCGGGTTCGATTCCCAGGTGGGGTCAAATAAATATAAGTGATTTTTTCACTCTAATATTTATTCAATATTACCTTGGACTGGTAACCTGAAGCGGAGGGCTAATCACCTTCCCTTCATTGTTAACAATCAAGATAACACTGTGTTTATATGATGCAGTGCCCTATGCACCATTGGGTGCGGATAAGGGTTAAAAGAAAAAGGAAACCTTATTTTACATTTTTCAAGGAACCGAAAGAAAAAACTTAAATGGAGGGGAAATGTAAACGGGGGGTAAATAAAAAAAAATTGTGAAAATGCATGTAGATGAGTTTTTTGCATACACAAACCAAAATGGAGGGAACGTTTAAATTTGGGGGTATTTAAATTTTTTTTTATTTTTTTTGGAAAAAGCGTAATGATTTAACGAATAAAACAAGCAAAAAAACGTAAACGATAATCGCAAATAATGTCCCCAAAAAAAAAGAAGCGTTTCAGATCGAGTTAAAAATCGAATGACAGGAAACATAAACTGGGGGAGAAAAAAACTAAATGCTGGTAATAAATGTACAAAAATATATCGGGGCAGAAAGAATTACACGCAATTGGCAGGAAAATGTTAAATCTAGGTTTCACTGTATTTTGTTGAACTGCTTATACTTGGCCTATGTGTAAAGATTACATCGTGGAATAGTTTCTTTTCTTCATTGGAATGTCCTAGGGGGCTGGCTTCCCAATTGTCATTATGGCAATTGGCATTCCAATTGTCTTAATGCGGCATCAGGCTTTACTATGTTTTTTCTTCTTTTCTAAAAGGTTAAAACTGAAAAAAAATATCGAGAGTAAGACATTTGTTGTCTACGCATGTTTCATTTTTTTAACACATTCGGACGGGTGTTTTTTATGCCGCTGGCGACGGGATTTGATAATTATGTACATATAGTTATGACCTTCTCAAGAGATTGGTACATAATACATATTCATATAAAAACATTAAATATGTACATAATTCCTTCTTTTCCGACTTTGAAATGAGGCCAGCGCAGAAGGTGAAAATACCCTTCCCGTCCTTAAGCATCAATCGAAAGCTAGAAATACCTTTCCCGTCCATAGTGTGTTAATTAAAAAAATTGCTTCCATTTTATCTTCTTTCTTTCGATAACATTATTTACAACATATATACATATTTGCTTTTATAATTTGGATTATTTTGCATTTATTTTCTGTGCTAGGATAATAATTATTGGTATGACTCCAAAAATAGTACTTAATTATTTGTTCTACCATTAAAGTATTATATAACTAACAATGGTTCAAAATTTGACATAAAATATTATGGTTGTGCATTTAACATATGTGTATTGCATGATTATCTGGGCACTTCAATTTCTATCAATTTTTAATATTAATAATCTGTGTATACATACACTTATTAATTATCATAAATGTAAATTTTTATTGAGAACCATTATTCTTTTATTAGAATAATAAATAAGTATATAAATCATTCAGATAGGCTCCGTGGCGTAGTTAGGCAGACGCTTGACTGCGAAACTGGCGTCGCGCGTTACGTTCCCGCCTAGTGCAAAATAAATTCTTGAAAGATTTATTTCCAATTGGCCTGAGTATTTGTGATGTATTTTTCACATTTACCATCCTATCCTTACTAAACTTTTTGCAGACAAGCCTCTTAAAGTAGAGGCTTTGCGGGTTATTCCTTTTAAAAAAAAGATATTCCATATATCGTAGTCGTACAGGAGAAAGTGACCAAGGATTCAGGAGGGCCATTTAAGTCACTTTTGCTTGGCAAGAAAATAAACATCAATGCAGTTAGTCATTTTAAACAAATCAATATATTAAACTTCCAAGTTTAAAATCCTTTGGGATTTTTTTCAGGGCAATATTAAGCTAGTAAGATATCGAATAGTCAATGATCACGTTTTTGTAAAAAATGCACTTGGTCACTTTCTCCTGTATGACAACGATATATTTCTTCTCAAATTGAGATATTTATGAAATTGTATTGCTAAATCATCATTATGGTAATTAATTCACTGTCTAATTTTCTGCTTGAATTTAATAAAATCATAAAACATTTGTACATTGTCCAATTTCAAATTACAAGCAAATAAATTTGTTGATGCAATATTCAGCATGGATGTGCCCAGAAATCAGAAGACTTTTTAATGAAAATTTTATATTACCTCAAACAATGTGGCAGACTGATTAGAAATAATTTGGTTTTAAACTTTTACTAAATTTCTGGAAATTAAAATGTCATTAGATATAATTAGGGGAAATTATTAAATAGTAATAAATTAAATATAAAGTATTAAGTCTTTTGTAATTAATGGAGAAACGTATTGTGATTAGTAATATGTTGTGGTATAATTACTTGAATATTTGGCTTTATATCTGATACTATGCATAATACATAACTGTTACCGAACTGAGCTAAAGTGACATCTCTATTTGGAAAAAAAAACTCCAGACCTTTTGTATAGTTGGGTAAAATTATATACATTTTATGTACTCCCTTGTATTACATGTGTATTTATTGTATGAGTACATATTTTGTTTATATCTGATGTTCCTTAATTGCAATATTAGAAAATGTGTAAACATTTTTGAGCATATATTCGATTGTACATTTTATTAAATTTATTAGACAAGATTTGATTGTAAAATTACCAGTTTCACGTAAAAATAATAAATTGTATCTTTCGATTATTTCTTTTTTTTGGTTAAGAATTAGGCTCATTATTAAAATACATATTCAGACATATATTTTTTCATCAGTAATCTAGTATTGTATGTATCAAGGTATTTTGGAGCATAAGCGTAATGATTATTTTTGCAATACAATAATGACATTCTTTTTATATGCATTTGGACTTTTCAGTAATGAATCGGCATTTTAAGGTTGTAAAAAATGCGCTTACTACAAAGCCACAAATCTATGTGGTGAATATTGATTTCCTACTTATTGATAAAGCTTTTCTGTGATTTTATTTGCGCTGAATATACATATAATGCTTCCTTTTTTATTTTAATAGTAATGGTGATATAATTTTTTTTTTTTTGCATAGATTTTGTAGGGTTTATATATGTATAATCAATTGTGTTATTCCTAGTTGTAAGACTGATAATGTTTTATTATTTTTATTTTACTATTCAACACATTCACAGGTCTTTTTTTTATACAGGGGTAACTTACAACATTTTGAGTGTGTCCAAATACTTGTTCACAAAATCTGGATTATCTCCAATTACAGGAGTTATTTTAATATGAAAATAACTCCTGTAATTGGAGATAATCCAGATTTTGTGAACAAGTATTTGGACACACTCAAAATGTTGTAAATAAATTATCTGGTCAAATTATAAGCTTAATAATAAAAATGAAAATGGTATTTTCTGTCGGTTCTCATGTGTGTGATTATAATCCAGGATTCGGATCTCACATACTAATATAAGAGTTTCTGCTTAATAAAAAGCTTCTTTACATCTCACCAATAGATGCCTCTAGTGAAGATCTAGTGATTCAAGAACAAGGTTTCTAAATTGGTTCGTATATATAGAATTTCCAAGAATTTGAGTAGTGTGGTTGTCAATAATGGGTAGAATTTGTGAATGTTACACGTGTGTAAAGTGATCACTTAAACCAGCCTATGACCGTCGTCAGCCCCGTAAATGCCCAGACTTCCATATTCTTCTTCATCTTTGATGAGATGTCAAAAAAATAACAGGGGTAACTTGTTTAGATGCATATTATGATATTTTTTCGATAATCATTACAATAACCAGTCTAAATATATTATATTTTTCCATATAGTGCTTATTTGACGCCTAAAGCTGTCATTTTCTAAACGAAATACATAACTGTGAATGTGTTAATATTAAATTTAATTTTTATTACTCTTTGATGTAGTCTGATTTTTTTAATTCTACTTTGTCTTCGTGAAACGAAATTATTTCAGCCATGATTAATATAATTAATCAAATTACTACGTTTTCTTGGAACTGATTTTTTTATTGGTGATATATTTTCTAAAGTATTTTTAAAAATCTTTCATTTGTTTATTACTTGTGTTTTATATATAGGACATTTTTTAGCTATAATTTCGTTCACTCGGATCTCACATCAATTGAGTGAATCAATACACAGTAAACTGTTAATTTCCCGGAATCACTTTAACCGGGAATGGTTTTACTAAAATATTTCAAAAAATCAAAACTCAAAATGCGCAATTCAATATTGCATCATTTGAAAAAAATATTCTACAGCTTATTTGTATTCCCAACAACAACAAAAACAATGCAACACTGTTCGGCTGTCCAAACTCTAAATACAAAAAGGGACATTTTTTGTAGTACGTTTTTTTTGCATTTTTGGACTAAGTTGATTCTACTACAAAAATGCAAAAAAAACGTACTACAAAAAAAATGTCTCTTACTCTGTTTTAAGTTTGGACAGTCGTCGTGTTGTTTTGTTTAATTTTGTTGAATCAACTACATATTAACTGTGTTTTGTATTGGGTTCATATAAGACAGTCATGTAATAGGAGGTAACTGTATACCGCCTTTGAGATAAAGATGGGACATGTGTCTTTGACACGTGTTAGCAAATCGCAAGACTTTTCTTGTATGTATCGATTGGTATTTACAAGAAATGTGCAGATATTTAAACAGAGCAAAGGAAGCTTCCTTTACACAAGAATTTCAAAAATAATATCGATGTTCAATGCGGGCCAGAATGGTGAATTTTATATTGTTTAAAGAGATCAGTTAATCCAGGTAATTACCTGTTGTTCGGACATCCAATTCCTTTCTTAAAATACTTCATCTTTGTTGAGAGGTTTATAAATATCTTACTATCAGTTTAATTACATTATATCAGTTTACAGAAAATTAAGATTTTTTTTAAAAATCAAGTGATGCCAAAAAATTATCCATTTTTAAAGTCTTATTGATCAAATATTAAAAATTTCCTATTTGTACAATAGAACTTATAAGTATTGTGTAACGTGTATGTATATGGTTTCTCATAAATAATGTTTATTGTAAGTGTAATACATTTTATACCATTTTGGAAATAAAGCATTTATATATTGACCGTGTGTTCTTTTCTTTTCGAGATGGTTTGGGAGTTTGGTGGGAAAATAAGGTGCTTAGGGTGCTGTATCATATAAACGCAGTATTATCTTGATCGTTAACACATGAAGGAAAGGTGATCAGCCCTCCGCTTCAGGTACCAGTCCAGGATAATATTGAATAAATATTAGAGTGAAAAAATCACTTATATTTTTTTGACCCCATCCTGGGAATCTATCCCGGGACCTTCAATGCGGTACTGAGCGTGCTGACCATTACATTACAGAGACGGACAAACGTGTTTTTATGTACATACCTATGACAGATGTTTTTACCTGGTAAAATCATGTTTTTTTCAAACAGTTTTTTGATCTCATTTGTTTTTATTCAACTGATGGCCCCATCTATTAAAAGTAACAGCAAAGCACGCAATACTAAATATTGCTCATGGCTAAAAGCGTGTTTCTTGACAGCTGTTGAAATAATATATACTCACAAGCATTGTGAAAGTAAAAATACATGAAATTTGTGCTTTCTCTTTTGTTTCTTTTCCATTTAACCGTACTGAGCCACGGCAACGTTTGGCCGGGACAGGTTGTATATATTATAAGAATAAACCTCTTCATGATGACACCATGAATTAAAAAAGTTTAAGAACCAGTGTTTAATGATAATGGTTATTTGGCAATAAAATTAATTTTGAATCCGCTTTCGATTGGTTATAGCACTCTTACCGTTTTACTGAAGGTTTCTATTTAGTGATTAAGGGTGTACTCGCAAACATACAATCCAGTACGCGACCGGCTGCGCACATTTTTTTAAAGAACATATGTTTATTGGAATTAGTTTTTTTAGAATATATATCGAAAAACCATTTTTATCTTTTTTTTTAACTCTTTTCTTTTCAAACCCGTATATTTATTTCAAAGTAAAACTTATTTTTTCAACACAAAAACGGTCTTTAAAAAAAACAATTACGTTTAAAATTACCTGGTTTTAAAGAAAATTATGTTGTAGGCCATTGATTACTGGGCCTTAATTAATTATATAAATGGAAAAAAATTAATCGCGTTGAATATGGACAGGAAAGTAATTTTATCTTATTGTAATTATTTTATTATTATTAATAAAAATTAAAATAAAAGTTTCAAAAATCATCCAACTACCTGTAGGTTAGTCATGTTGATACTATTAGAAAGTATTTAAAAAAATATTATTCCTAATAATATTAAATTTGAATATTCTTTACTCATATGAAGAACATCATTCCATATTTTAGGAAATATTACATAATTTTATTGTTGTATTTATTGATCAAACACAACTATGCACGCTACCACAAAAAAACTGCAGACTACAAATCGATTCGCGATAATTCACAAATGCAAACAGATCACGTCACTAATATATTGATCATGATGGTCTTCGTAATGGGATCCATTACGATTCCCATCAATATCTATCAATAGTAACGTTTTAAATTAGTAAATTTTCGGTCACGTTTCACCGCTCCAAGTGCGATGTAAATTTTCCCGCTCTCTCGAAAGAAAAACGGAGACATTTCGGTTGTTTTTGACTTTCCAAAGGGCATTCATCTCGCAGTTCTGATTTTGAAAGTTTCCACAAAAATGTGGAGCAAAAAAATGAACGCTGTGGACGTGATTATAGTTCGCCCGCCATTCCAGCCGCGGTTGGCGGCTCGGTCGGTTGTGTTTTAAGGTTCTGCTTATCGGAAAGTACATACTTTAAATTATCGAAGTGAAGTTGAAACCAGTTTGATATATTTAAAGCACAGCATCTCTGGGAAACTCGGAAAGATGGATTCGGACCACGCTTTGGAGGAGTTGATGGGGAAGATGGGTGAATATATATATTTTTTCCATTTAAAATTCTGACTAATAATTATTACCAAGTCATTAAACTCATCCGAGTGAAAGTTTTTTAGTTTTGCATACGTTTTCTGTCTCTTTCCGTGCATTATGAATTAAATTAGCATATTTATGCATTGTTCATAACGCTTCAACTACAACGCGCGATGTCTACGTTTATGAATTTGAAATAACGTACATACGTTTTAACTAAATACACCGAAAACGTCCAAAAAAGAGAAGCCACGTGTTTGTGACGTATATGTTTTAAATATTGACATTATACACGTATATGTATATATATTATATACCAATACGATATTTTTTGCGTGAACACGCATCTGTTGATCGTTGGAAAACTTTTAATAGATTTTCTTAACCTTCAATCAAATATATTTACTTTTTCTTGATACGAAAGATTTACAGTATGAATTATATAAGTACTCGACAAATAAATTGTAAATAAAACGGGAGTTTATTTTACGAGACGATTATTTCTTCCAATTTACGTAATGTTTGTTTTGGTCGAAGAGTTGATATATTTCATATTTTTTATCACAAAATAACGTGTTTACTTTATCGCATATCTATCATAAAATGTAACAGATGTTTTCAACTTTTATTTTTATTATTAATATGTTATGTTTCAGAAAGTATACGTATTTATTTTAGAGTATTGTTATTTTTTCATCATAATCTATAAAAAATTAATTATAAATATTCGATTTTTCAAAAACTGAATCTCCTAAAGTTCACTGATTGCTTTGAAATTTTGACACAACCTAACACGTGACAGGTTAAAACATGTTTTTTTAATAATAAAATACAGTTTTTTTACCCCAATAGCAGCGCCATCTGTTAAACGTAACAGCAACAGATGCAATACTAAACATTGCTCATGGTGGAGAGCGTACTCTCGACATCCGCTGTTCCTTAGAATTTTCAATATTTTAGATTGCATTGTGATTACGTTATATTGACTTTTTATATTTTCATTTATTCACAAGCACTGTGAAATTAAACATATTACAAATGTGATTTCTTTTTTCTTTCATTTCCATTTAACCAGACTAAGCCACAGCACCGTGTGGTCGGGTACAGCGGCAACAGTTAATAATAAAATCATATTAATTTTAAGTTAAATTAATTTTTACTCTTATTTCTAAAATACACATAATTCATTATGGTGGTTAGCGCGACGGGGTTGGTGTCCCGAAAATCAGGATTTAAACTATTTATGACCCCCTTTAACGATTACGAAAGAAAAACTGTTCTTTTTAATTCATTTGCCTTGAATTTTTAAATTATTGGGTTATTTATTCTTATTTTTTATGACGAAGCGTAAATCAGGACCGCACTTAGATTTCAAACAAAACGCTTCAAGTTTTGAAATATTAACAAAAGACGATCAGGTTTTTCGCCTTTAACATACATTACATACAAATATGTTTTATACTCGAAGTCGAAAATCAGCACTTCAGTAAATTTCGATAAATTGCATTATTACAAGCGAACGAACTTCATGTTGACATTAGGAATTAAGACTACCTAAATAATTAATTAATTTGCTAAGGAGATCGCAATCTTCATTATGGGGATTTTTCTAACACACAATGGCGTCATTACATTGGTGTGTTTTACCGCCATCATAAAGATGTCGATTTTATCAGGATTTTATTTGATGTTATATGTGTCTCAACTTGAGATGAAACATCTATCGTTTTTATACGAAAGAAGATGGAAGTGTCCCAAGACTTACGACCTGGCATTCGGCTGGCTTAAGTGATCACTTTTAACGCTTATGTAACATTCACTTTGAACATCCATATTGCTTTTTTTTTTAAAGATATGCACATGTACATGGATTCCTTTCACATGCAAGTAGTTATTTGATAGATTCGAAAGTATGGCTGATAGTAACGCCAGTTGAGAAATTTGAGAAATATATAGTTGACGCCAAATTAATTATTTTGATGATTAAAAATGCGTGATATCAAAGTAGGTGAAGTTTTTTTTATTTTTTTATTTCATTTATGTATATATGTATAATACATAAGTGAATATATATTATAAATCAACTTCAATCTTTTTGTATATTTAATATGAATGTTCAATAATGGCCAGAATGATGAACGTTACATAGTGTATAAAAAGTGATCATCCAGCCATCGGCAGGTCGTAAGCCTTGTGAATGCCCAGACTTCCATATTCTCTTCGTAGGAAAAGACGCTCAAGATATATCAGATCTTTAAATTATATTCGTGTAATTAACCCTTAAATTCCATGTAGTCTAAATTTTTGCAAATTTTGCGGTTTTTACATTATCATAAACACAAATGGAATCAAATCGTGATAACACATGTTTTTGACTCGTAGTGTCTGACTGAGAAATCAGATTTCAGCTCTATCTTGACCTTGTGAACACATGTGACCTATGTACTGTGTACACCTTCCACATGTTTGATTTTATCGAAAAATGTGTAACAATTTGTAAATTACATACTTAACGGTGATCTTCCAATTAAATGAATTAATATTTAAAATAAAGAAGATACACAGATCAATCAGATGTACTATTTTTATTTAAAATCGTCAAAAATAAGGGAGATACAAAACATTATATTTCTATGGCAGGGAAAACAAATAATACCCGACGTCATCAAGTGTGAAGTCATGACTCTTATCAACCACAAAATTCACTAATGCAAAAGACTTAGATTCTATGGTTCGTGTAATTTACTATTACTGTAGATCCTGCGATCCCTATTCACGTATTTCATACTAGGAGCGAGGAACTGACGGTAGTGAGAAGTTTTACATATTATTTTTTGACATCTCAACAAAGATGAAGAAGAATATGGAAGTCTAGGCATTTACGGGGCTGACGACCGTCATAGGTTGGTTTAAGTGATCACTTTACACACGTGTAACATTCACCAATTCTACCTATTATTGACAACCACACTACTCAAATTCTTGGAAGTTCATATTCTTCTTCATCTTTGATGAGATGTCAAAAAATAATATGAAAGTAACTCCTGTAATTGGAGATAATACAGATTTTGTGAACAAGTATTTGGACACACTCAAAATGTTGTAAAGAAGTTTTACACATATGTTTTTATATCTTTTCAATATCACGCAAATTTGCAATGGTCTAAATTTTTTAAATGAAAATAATAATTGACATTTTGATATTTCCGATTCATGTAGATATTTCCGATGTATGTGGAGTATGCTAAATTCGAGATTTCTCTGGTGCTAAAATAGTTTATTACGAAATTAAAGACGGCAACTCTTTGTTCAACCTTGCGTGTATGTTTATTTTTGTCCCGGCTAGGAAGACCCAATTCCGAAATACGAGGATTATACATATATCTACGCCTAACCTATAGATTCTTCAACTTTTTAGTCAAGCACCCCCTGCTAAAATCTTTTGTTGATTTAGGGAATGAAATTCCCACAATCTAGCCTGTGCAATGTAGTGAAATGTATTATGTAGTTAAAGGGGAGGAAACAAATATATTGCTAGCCAAATTCCCAGAATGTAGCCTGTGCAATGTAGTGAAATGTAGTATGAAGTGAAAGGGATGGAAACAAATCGCTCACTCCTTTCAAGAACGTCATAAATCAAAAAACTTGATTTTTCAGGAGATCGTTTTTAAAGTTTGAAAATATAATACAATGTATTAAAAATAAATATCAAGCCTCTTTTTGAACTTTTTGCTGTGCAACAGATCTTTTTAGGTAAAACATGAAGGTTTTTTCTCCATTTGAAAAATATTTATATATTTAAAAAAAAATTAAACAATACATTTTCTTCAAAATGCAAAAACAACACTTTCTGTACTGTAGCGGGTAGATATTAAGTTAAAAATATGCCTCTTTTGCTGGGATATAGTACATTTTCTGGGCATTCCGAAAACATTGTGGCACAACTGAAAATTGACGATTTTTGATTTATGACGTTCTTGAAAGGAGTGAGCGAAATGTGTTGCTAGCTAATTATATGCTTAGCCCTCTAATCTATGACCTAGGGCCTCAGTTAAAAAAATGGCATAGAAAATATCTGTAGTACCCATCAAGGGGGCGGTAAAGTTACCCATATCGCATGTTAAAATCATATCATCGATCAATTCCACTTGAATATATTTTACGCTAACTAAAATGTCTCTATAAATAATATTTGAAACACTAACTTAATGGTTTCCCATTTTATAACTTAGAAACAAATTTTGATATAACATCTCATTATAACTTAATTATAATGTCGAATGGTTTCGAAGGAAACAGCTTCGTCTTCAAAACCAATTTAAACCAGTATTAATTGGCCACGGAGAAGAAGCGGTTCGGTTCGAAACCGGTCGACGTTATAATTCAGTTTTAATGAGATTTTATAACAAATAAAGTTTTATTATTAAATTAACTAAGTTTTACTTAGTAAATACCACTTTTTCCTCAAATCTATTGTGACATGTGTTTCGATGTATACCGCATCATTTTAAAACACCGTATGTGAAGTTAATTCTAAATTTTAGAGTTGGGTCCTTGGGACGTTGACGGTTTTAGAAGGGGTTGGAGCTGTTTCTTAGTTTTATCTATTTATTTATTTTTTATTTCTTATCAGTGGGAATATAGACAATAGGGGGGAGGTTTTAGTCATTGTCATATATTAATTTTAATTAAAAATTGATAGATTTTTACCACAAAGTGACTGCCGAATCAATTTATGAAAATAAAGTTTTAAGTTATAAAATTTCTCTGTTAATAATTGTTTTGTTTTATTAAACGTGTTATATGTATTAGAAGCTTTTCACGTATATTATACGAACAGATTAAAAGTAGTACCGACTCCGCAGTTTAATGGTCAGCACGCTTGGCTACCGGTTCGATTCCTAGGGTGGGGGTCAAATAAATATAAGTGATTTTTCCACCCTTTTATTAATTTTATATTACCCTGGACTAGTAAACATCGGCAAAAATTCACTTTTCATGAGTAAAATCTGTCGGATTCGCAAAATAAATATTTTTATTGACGAATACAGCAAAAATTGTGTTTTGAGTAAGGCTTAAAATGAAAATACATAAATGCGTTAATTGTAATAAATAAATATCTACATATTATTGTTTTGAAAAAAGTGTAATAATTATTTGATTTATTTTTGCAATTTTTCGTTTAATTCATCATTCAGCCTACCCCAATGATGCTGCGTTTTTTCGATTTAAATTTCATCGATTTTTACGGCACAGGACACCTTGAATAACCACATTATACTCCTCCCTGTGGTCACGTCTTACTGCGGGTCAATGCCTTCTATAATAACAGCCTCCACCGCTGCTGTCTGTCCTCTCGTGCAATCATGCAACCGGGAATGCACAACCTCACGGGATTATTTCGACCATTGTCATCCCAAAAAAAGGATTTAAAAGGATTTAAACCTGTGCCTATGTAAGCCAAGCCTCTCTCGTCGTCTGATACCTGAAGCGTTTTCTTTGAAATTTTATAGATTTTTATGTATCATCTTCAAACCCTCATCCACACCCGATGGTGCATAGGGCACTGCATCACATAAACGCAGTGTTATCTTGATCGTTAACACATGAAGGAAAGGTGATTAGCCCTCCACTTCTGGTACCAGTCCAGGGTAATATTGAATAAATATTAGAGTGAAAAAATCACTTTTTTATTCGACCCCCCTGGGAACCCGGGTCTTTTCGGCATGCTTATTTTTACACCATTTTTATATTTACAATATATTGAATGTATCCAATTTTTTGTTTATATATCGTAGTCATACAGGAGAAAGTGACTAAGTGCATTGTTTTACAAAAACCTGTTTATTGACTATTTGATATCTTACTAGTTTTATTGCCCTGAAAAAATCCATAAGGATTTTAAACTTGGAAGTATAATATATTGACTTGTTAAAAATGACTTACTGCTTTGGTGTTTATTTTCTTGCCAAGCTAAAGTGACTTAAATGGCCCTTCTAAACATTTTACGTTTTGGTAGTTAGTCACTTTCTCCTGTACGACTACGATATGTTGGATTTTCTCACTTTGGAGTTGAGTACTTATTTATTGAGTACCAATCCTAACTAAAAAAACAGATTTTACTACAATATTATTTTGAAAAATCCCTTCCAACTAGGTCATTTTTGTTATGAATGTAGCATTTAGCATGGCATAAGGCAAAGGCATTACAAGCATTTAGATATCTCAAATCACTTGTCACCAATCAAAATTATTAACGGGAATATATGAATACGTTTGCCAATAGTCCAATAGTGGAGCGCGCTGAACTATTAACATTATGTGCGTGCTTCAAATTAATTTATGGACTTTGAACACTATACTGGACTTAGATGTCTGTCAATTCCAGAGACCAACATGTCTTTAAATATGCCGATTACTTTTTAGTATTGGAGAGTATAAAATTAACGATTAGGGTAAAATATTCGATATGGTCGGTCAAATTAGTTTACAACTGAACCATTCATATTATGAATTTAATTTTTTTAATTAATATTTTATTTAGTAAATAATATAGTGGTATAAACTAAGTAAAACATTAATTAAAAATGGATAGATTTTACCACAAAGTGACTGCCGAGTCAATTAATGAATTAATTTTTTATTCTATAAATCTTCATTCAAAACATTTTCTAAATTTTTTAACAAAAAAATATATAAAAGTTAATTGGGCCAGTTACTCACATTACATATTTTGGAGTTAAACAACTGATATACTAAAATTTAAACATTTCAATTAAACCCTTTGGCATAATAATCTGTTTTCAGTATTTGATTAGCATAAAACTAAAAAAATGTAACAATGCTTTTTGGGTTAGTTATTATCATTCTAGACATAGTTAGTTTTGGAGTTTAATAACTAAATTAAAATATTTCTAAATGGAATGTCAAAAATAGCTCATTTTACCACTAAATAGGTTTACAACAAAAATTCGGTTAAAACACCCAAAAACCGTAAAATCAGTCCCTAAAACAGCGTGCAAGAATACCCAACTAACAGATACATCGAGACAAAGCAGCTAATGTTGATTTAATTAATGCCTATATGAAATTTCAATATGTGTCTCATATCAGGCACGTATGAAATGAGTCATGTCAATAACTAGTTGGATGTCAACAATTCCCGTGTTTATCTTAATATCTAAATTGCTCTATTGTTTATAAAAGAAACATGCATATTTAAAAAATACATTAAATTTATGGTTGCTTTTAATTTTTTCAAAGACTTTTTTATATTATATATATGAACCGTTACTGGAAAAAAATCGCATACACCTTTAATATCCATTGATTATTGATTAAATGACGAGTTTTTAGATGTTTTGCCGGGAAAAGATCGTTATTTTATCCAAAACCGCAGTTACTAAAACCGCGAAAGACGAGGGCTGATATCGTCGCTTATCTCAAACGATATGTTTTATATGGCGACTACCAGCTGACCTTATGTTATCAAACATAACATATTATCTTATCCTGTCAACGAATCGTTCAACATGTATTTATAAAAATATCCAATTGAAACAATTAATATTGTAAAAATTACGATAGCAACGAGGAATGACTAAAAGTTACACACAATACGATACATTATGCAACCTTACTGATGCATGCCACCCTATCTGATTGTTCAAATGAAATTGTATGTGTTTACGTATTGTTTAGTACTCATGTGGTTCAATGCATCAGTTAGTTTGTGAATTCATAGTTCCTCCTACAAACGCTTCGGCTTTCATTAAAGGGGCATTTCCAGGGCGCTCTCGTGCTCAATCTGTGCAATATAAAACACATCAGCTGCCTTTATAGGGGCATTTCCAGAGCACTCGCGTGCTTAAATTGTGCAATGTAAAAACCGCTTTAGCCACCATTAGCGCTTTCGAGCTCAAATTGTGCAGTATAAAAACGTTTCGGCTACCACTACGGGGAGTATTTCCAGGTCGCTCCTGTGCTCATATTGTGCAATGTAAAAACCGCTTCGGCTATTATTACAGGGGTATTTTCAGGGCATTCTCGTGCTCCAATTGCAATGTAAAAACTGAAATATGATCGTTTATCCAATGTCCAAAAAGCATATAATTTCCTCCATCACGGAAGCCAATCACGTTAAGGGTGTACTCTCAAATACACAATTCAGTACGCAACTGGCTGCGTGATAAGCCACACGTGTTGTTCGCGCACTTTAAAAAAAAAATAATATACTAATAGGAATATGTATTTTTAGAATATGTATACATATTGAAAGTTTTTTTTTGTAATTTCTACTTCTTACCTTTCTTTCTCTTTTCTTTTCGAAACAATATTTTTATTTCGAAGAAAAACTTATTCTTTCAATACAAAAACCTAAATTTAAAGGAAATTATGTTTCGGTCCTTCAAGCTTGATTTTTTAAATAATAATAATAAATTTGGATAACTTATATAATAATAATAAAACCCTTATCCGCACCCCAATGGTGCATAGGGCACTGCGTCACATAAACGCAGTGTTATCTTGATCGTTTACACATGAAGGAAAGGTGATCAGCCCTCCGCTTCAGGTACCAGTCCAGGGTAATATTGAATAAATATGACAGTGAAAAAATCACTAATATTTATTTTACCCCCCTTGGGAATCGAACCCGGGACCTCCAGAACGGTAGCCGAGCGTGCTGACCATTACACTACGGAGGCGGACAGATATACTTTAAAGAATATATATTTGATTTTTTTGTTTTTTAGAACTCTTTACTTTTCCGTAACTCTTCTTTTCAAAACCATATACATATTTATTTCGATAAAAAAACTAATTTTTTTTCAATACAAAAACGGTGTTTTCAAGACAAAAATCAATTACGTCAAATTTAACCTGAGTTGAAAGAAAATTAAGTTGCGATTTAACGTATGTTGGGCCTTAACGACGAACAGACGTGAAATGTTTAATTAGGTAACTGTATTTATCATTTACTTCTGATCTCTTATCAATAATGATAAGAATTCGCTCACTATCTCAACGTAATGTTTCAAGGTGCATTTTAAAAAATACATTCATTTGGCAATAGAAGCAGAGGGCATGAATGAGGAGATGCATGAATGCGAAAGAGGCGAAGAAAAGAGGGAACATTGGTGCGTTATATTCACTCTGCCTATCTCTGCAGAGAAGTGGCGTGATGGTTGGTTAGTTAGTTAGAAATCCCAAAAAGTATTTTCACATACCAAAACATTTGATTTATTAGAAATCGATAAAAATGTATATGAAAATAAATCTATAACTTATCTTACAATGCGACAATGACTAAAGTTCAATTAACAAATACAATTTCGGTTTCAAAATTGTAGTTTGTTATTTTCCCTAAAGTCAGTTTTTAGTTATTTGTTTTTAGTTATTTATATAATATTACATATTTTAATTTATTACATAAATAATAAACAATATTTTTATTCTACTACATACTACTACCATCACGCCATAGGCAGAGAGGATAAAACCCCACACTCTTCTATCCTGACATACACTCCTAGCTTCCATCACACCCATACACATCTAGTCATACATGCCCCCCGATTAAGTAGACTTTTGACACCACCAGATTTAAGGTTCTGGATGATCTGATCGTGCCAAGTCTTTTTCGGCCGTCCTCATTCTGTTCTCCCGTTCACATTCGCCATATAAGTATATATTTTATTTTTATTTATTTTATTTTGCTTGTTCGGGAATTGTACAGCTTTACATTAAAAAATATACAATAAAAAAAATTGTTACTTTAATAATAATAAAGCCAATTAAACAATTTCACATTTATAAAATAAAGAATTATAAAATATATTTTAAGTCTTTCTCTCGCTATCCCTTCGCTTTTTTTTATAAAATATGCTAAACTTATTAACTAATGTGCTCTTAGGTAGTATTTTACAAAAATGGCGCAATGTAAATTATCCTAATTCATTATAATAAACTTGTATGTTTAATAACATGTATGTTTTGTCCGCCTCCGTAGTGTAATGGTCAGCATGCTCGGCTACCGTTCTGGAGGTCCCGGGTTTGATTCCCAGGGGGGGTTAATAAATATAAGTGATTATTTCACTCTAATATTTATTCAATATTACACTGGACCTGAAGTGGAGGGCTGATCACCTTTCCTTCATGTGTAAAACGATCGCGATCACACTGCGTTTATATGAAGCAGTGCCCTATGCACCATTGGGGTGCGGTAAGGGTTTTTATCATTATTAATAACAAATATTTTTTATGATTGTTGGAAAACGTGCTTATGCATTCTGTGAGTAATATACAAATGTGATGTTTAATGTGGGTCGATATGATCTATAAATACCCTGAGTAGACAAAGTATATTGTTGCCATGGTAGCGACCAACCGGCGTCTCGAAGACTGCGAAGGAAAAACTAAGTGAAACGATTCATGACTTTCATCCCAGGATTTCATCTTTGTGTCTAAGCCAAGAAAATAATTATTCACGTATTTGAAAAAACGTTTATGCAAACGCGTCAGTAAAGATGCTCTTGTAATAAAAAATAAGAATTCCTGCCAAACACCAACAAAATCAAACTAATTTCTAAAAATAATAATTTATTCTTGAATAATTTAAATACGTACATGCGGGGACAGCTTTACGCCTACAGCAAAACCTCGATATAACGGACTAATTAGGGCAGAGGGGGTGTCCGTTAAAGCCGAAAGTCCGCTATATGGAAATAGGTTTAAAATAAATCAAAACTCCTCTTTTTGAAAACATGAACAATGTATTTCCTCCTCCTAACCCTTATCCACACCCGATGGTGCATAGGGCACTGCATCGTATAGAAGTAGTGTTATCTTGATTGTTAAATACACAAAGGAAAGGTGATCAGCTTTCCTCTCCAGGTACCAGTCCAGGGTCATAATAAATAAATGAGTGTCTTCGGACACTCGTTGTAAAGTGACTTTGCTGTTTGAAACCGACGCGCTTGCTTTCGGTTATTCTGCTTTAAAATAGGAATGATGTTTTGTTTGCACTTTTGAAGTTTGTTGTTTTTTTAATGTTCAACTCTCAAAAATTATGAAAATTACGTGGCTGCTAAAATTTGTTTACATGCGGCGACACTTGAATTTATTTTTTAACCCTCATCCGGATCCAATGGTGCATAGGGCACTGCATTGTAGCGACGCATTGTTATCTTGATCGTTAATTGTATGAAGGCAAGGTGATCAACCCTGCGCTTCTTGTACCAGTCCAGGGTGATATTAAATAAATATGAGAGTGAAAATCATCCATATTTATTTTGACCTTCTCGGGAATCGAACCCGGGACCTCCAGCACGGAAGTTAAACGCGCTGACCAATACACTACGGAAGTAGATTGGAAGTGAACTCAAGCATGTATAATATTGACAGGTTTTTGTATTTTTATAACATTTGGTCGCATTTTTACGCCACATCCCAGGTTCGTTAAATAGAGGTCTGTTATATCGAGATTTTACTGTATTTATTTTCTTATTAATTTGTTATATTTATTGACCTTGTAATGCGGTCTGAAAAGAAATGCATACAATAAGTGCTGACAAAACGGAATAATAACTTGTTACGTTATATCAGCAGCATCTAAAATAATAATAATAAAAAAGATTCCTAAATAAAGATAATGTTTTATTTTTATTTAATATAGTTAATTTTTTTAATACAATTTCTATACATTTCTACTGAATACAATCTCGAAACTTTAGTTAGGTACGCTGAGCCTCTCCAAAAAAGAGACTGAGTTCTTGTGCTTAGAGAGGAGCTTTCTTTTTATTTTTTTATTGTTGTTGATTGTATGTTATACTTTGATCAATTTTATGACACAGTTACATATGCGTTCACTACAGTCATCTCTTGCCAGCCCTGTAAAATCCCAGATTTCCATATTCTTCTTCATTTATCTTATGTCAAAATGTAAAAATAACTTCCATTAAGAGGAAAATATACAGATTTGCGAACAAGTATTTAGACACACACTCAAAACGTTATAAATGAAAGATATATCTATTTTTTAAGGAATAACCTGCCAAGCCTTTATTAGAGGCATGTCTGCAGGTAGGATAGTAAGGTAGGGAAGGTAAATGTGAAAATATAAATCAAAAACACCCAGACCAATGGGAAATAAATATTTCATGAATTTATTTTGCAATTGGCGGAAATCGAACCCGCTACTCCAGTTTCGCAGCCGAGCGTCTACCCAACTACGCCACGGCGTCTGTCCCAATAACACCCTTATCTTCATCCGAATAAGACCCTTATTATACATTTATTCTGTATAAGGTGTTGAGTAAACAATAACAATAATAAAAATATATATAAAATCATTAAAATAAATAAAATTAATAAAAATAAACTCAGTCAATATTAAGTTGTCAATTATAGTCGTATAATTCAACCGCCCATACGTATTACGCCTTCTAATGATTTGTATTACATAACTTTAAGTGGTATAGAGTGTTGATAATGCTTATTTATTATCTTAGTTACTCAATGTTAATTGCACATATCTTATAACATATCGCTCACTCCTTTCAAGAACGTCATAAATCAAAAAACTTGATTTTTTAGGAGAACGTTTTTAACGTTTAAAAATATAACACAATGTATTAAAAATAAACCTCAAGCCACTTATTGAACTTTTTGCTGTGCAACAGATCTTTTTAGGTAAAACCTAAAGGTTTTTTCTCCATTTGAAAAATATTCAATATATTCAACAAAATAATTAAACAATACCTTTTCTTCAAAATGTAAAAACAACAATTTCTGCCCTGTAGCTGGTAAATATTAAATTAAAAATATGCCTCTTTTGCTGGGATAAAGTACATTTTCTGAGCATTTCGAAAACATGCACAACTGAAAATTGACGATTTTTGATTTATGACGTTCTTGAAAGGAGTGAGCGATATGCGAACCAATCATTTAAGTATATCGAAAACCGACACAACTCGTTTGAACTAGTTTTGTTTCTATTATAGGTGTCTCAATTACTACGAAGTGTCTATTGTTTGTATACGAAGGGAAGATGGAAGAATGAGCATTCCAGGGCTAACGATCAGGAATTTTACTATTAATAATTACATAATATAATTCATTAAGCATCCAGCTGCGCTGATAGCCAGACTTCACGCCCGATTTTTTCAAAGATGGATATTGTTTTTTTTTAAATATTTTATACTTAATGTACTTACAAGATATATTTTTTTATAATTTAATTCATTTTCTATGCATTTCTTTTTTGCAATCAGAATGTGTACTGGAAAAATATTTTATTATAATTTTTTTTAAATCCTTACCTTACAATAACTGTTGTCTTTTTTATATATTTTTTATAGTTTAATTCATTTTCTATGCATTTCTATTTTGCAATCAGAATGTGTACTGGAAAAATATTTTATTATAATTTTTTTTAAATCCTTACCTTACAATAACTCTTTTCTTTTTTTATATTTTTTTTTTATAATTTAATTCATTTTCTATGCATTTCTATTTTGCAATCAGAATGTGTACTGGAAAAAGATTTTATTATATTTTTTTTAAATCCTTACCAAACAATAACTCTTTTCTTTTCAAAACCATATTCTTTTTTTCAATACTTGTTTTTTCAATACAAAAACGGTGTTTTCAGCAAAAAATTCAATTACCTAAGTTAAATGTTATTTTCGTTTAAAAAAACATGTTGCGGGCTATCGATTATCCCGCCTGAAATCACTCGTAGAACGTTCGCCATTCTTTAATTTTTATTCTTATAGCTATTTTCTCTAAGATATCGTACTATCAACAAGTATTTTGGTTAAATTATTTAAAAACATATTACTTCAAAAAATTGTTAATTTTTTGACATCGGCAAATTAGGATGATTGATATAAGTAACCATCACTAGGCAATTATTCTTTATTGAGAGATTAAGATTAAAATTTGATGGGCGATCAAGCAATTTACTAAATTACTTAATTATCAAAAATTTTGTGTTTTCAGCAAAAAATTCAATTACCTAAGTTAAATGTTATTTTCGTTTAAAAAAACATGTTGCGGGCTATCGATTATCCCGCCTGAAATCACTCGTAGAACGTTCGCCATTCTTTAATTTTTATTCTTATAGCTATTTTCTCTAAGATATCGTACTATCAACAAGTATTTTGGTTAAATTATTTAAAAACATATTACTTCAAAAAATTGTTAATTTTTTGACATCGGCAAATTAGGATGATTGATATAAGTAACCATCACTAGGCAATTATTCTTTATTGAAAGATTAAGATTAAAATTTGATGGGCGATCAAGCAATTTACTAAATTACTTAATTATCAAAAATTTATGTAAATTTGCACCAATTATGAAAAACTATTTTACAAGTGTGAATAAAACATATACCTGCTATTGCACTTGAGGTACCAGTTCAAAAGAACAAAATTATTATATTTACTAAATCGCCATAGCAAAAATGCACAATTTTTACAATCTTTTATTTATTGCTAGTTCTTCTTCTTCGTGTATTACAATATGTATGATGGTTATTTTGTTTCTTTTATGGTCAGTCTCCACCCGCCTCTATCCTCCACTCGTCTCTTTAACACGGCGTTTCCACACATCGTTCACTCCTTTCAAGAACGTCATAAATCACGTCGGCGACATGTCGGAGATAATTTGGTCCATGTAGGTTAAACAGGTCGTCCTCTAGTTCTTATTATTATTCTTTGCTGTAGCTCAGTCTGATGAAATGGAAAGGAAAAAAAGAGAAAACGCAATATGTTGAATAAAATGATTTTTATTATGATTATGATTTAAAAAATATTTCATATTTCTATTTTTAAAAATATGTATTCAAATAAATGCACTAAATATGGCCGCGATCTTGCGCCTGAAGTATGGCAATACGCATAGCTGTTTTTTCTTCATTAAAGAAAATCGAACATCGATTGTTTCACTTACGGAAAAAATCAAATATTTGTGAATTGTAATGAGTTTTTCTAAATAGGCATTGAATGAAACGTGGTTTTGGTATGTACTTTATCGAATACAGTTTAGTATTTTCCTTTTGTTTTCAAATTTTAACATAAAAAAACAGAAGAGAATATTAATATAATATTCTCAATCAAATTTAAAAGCAACTCACTAAAACTGCTTGTTTTCTATGTTCATCTGGCTACCGCGCTGGGGTTCTCAGGTTCAATTCTTAGAAGGGAGGATCGAAATATATAAAAGTGTTTTTTTGCTCTAACTATTTATTATTCATCACCTTGAATTGGTAACTGAAGCACAGGACTGATAACCTTGCCTTCATGTAATTAAAAGTCAATATAACACTGCGTCAGTACGATGTATACAGTGTCCAGTACAGTGTCCTATGCACCATTGTGTGAGAATCAGGTTAAGCAGAATTTATATGACCAATTGAAGAATTGCAGTTTAATTTACTTTATTTTTAAAGTAAAAGTGAGAGACATCGACGGTTGTGACGTTCCATCTTTTTTACCTAAACCGCTGATAAAAATTAGTAATATCTATTTTATTTTATAATACCGTTATAAATTCACGTTTGATGCGTAAAATGCGTCGGACACGCAAAATAAATCTTTTCATGGACGAATAAAACAAAATTTCTCTTCCATTGTCGCGTAAAAATTGATCGTTTACTCTCTTTACAAAAGAGATAAAGGTACCTACCTCGTTTTTTTCATTTTATATCTATAGAATCGTCACGCGCCAAATAGCTTGAATTAATGTGGTATTGCCAGTAAAGAAAAAAATAATGACTTGATTGTTTCTACTCTTTGTTGTATATAGGTGGGTACCTACATATAAAATCAGATTGGATTCCGGTTGGCGTAAATGGAAACTAATGGAATATATTTTACGGAAATGAAAGCATCATAATGACGGGTAATTAGGATATTTGTTTTTTTATCGCCTATATAGTAATATTATTACCCATTTCCGATATTTTACACGGAAAAAAGGGTTATATGCATTCATTTACTGATGACCGGAAGCGCTTTAGAAAGATAGGAACTGCAGTAGGTACCCGCGTACGGTTGAAGGTGCATGTAGGGGACCGCATTGCTGCATATGTTGGGTGCAGTATTATCTTGTACTTTATAATTTAGATTAAACTCCTATGCAGATATCGTGGGTGTATTGGCAAAAACGTGAATATATGATTTTTTTACTTAATGATGCAGTATTATAAAGTTTTCAACGTTCTATAAACTGATAAAATACACAAAATACATTTAAAATGTCACATTTATATGATTTTATAAGTAAATTCAACTTTGAGTTTAATAGCGGGTATTTTATTCAGGCTTAAATATACAGAATTATTCAAACAGAGATTTTACAGTTTACGTTTTTTGCCAGTATACCCACGATATGATGCGTGATGTGATCGAACGTTTATATCTAGTAAAATGAATTTCTGTTGATGGTTTTTGATGTGATTTTTTATTGTTATATTTATTCACTAACGAAGTTAAAGAATATAAGTAAAGTTAAAGTTAACTACATCACGAAGATAAAACGTCAACTTTTGTATGTAATCGACCTATTGATTTAAATCTTGAGCAGGTAGTAGGTACTTATAATGTTAATTACTAAAAAATACTGTTTTTTTTAATAAAAGGAACAACACGCAATGTATCTATTTACATGTTTGTCTGCAGGTAGGATAGTAAAGATAGGGAAGGTAAATGTGGAAAATACATCACAAACACCCAGACCAATTGAAAATAAATCTTTCTTGAAATAATTTTGCAATTGGTGGGAATCGAACCCACGACGCCAGTTTCGCGTCAACCCAACTACGCCACGGCGCCTGCCACGAGAATTGAATTTCCAAAATTGAAAATCTTACCGCTTTACACTCTTGCTTGATGAGTTTTACACATTTTGTTATAGCTAGTGCACACTTAAATGAGTGACAGACATCCGGTTCATCTATAATTTCCGGTGGCGGCAAAGTCCTATATCTATAAGTACAGGAAGGTAAGTTATTATTTGCGTAGCTGGTGGAATGTCACAAAAAAAGAATAACTACACCTAACATACTGGCAGAGATAGGTTTTCGCCGCCACCGGGAATCATAGATAAACCGGATGACCAGCCATTTGAATTCACGAAAACAATTAACTGATATTTTTGTTGCTTTTTTGCCAATTCATGAAACTCAAAAAAAAGCTTTGAAGAAACTCTACTACATAATATCGCCACTTAATTTTAAAAGCTATACTTCTAGTAGAGTTCTAGTTTCATTTGAATTTTCCCACTATTAAAGGGTTACTTTCACTCAGAAGAAATATCGAATTTAACATATTGGATATTAAATAATCGAATTTGATTTGTAAAATATTTCAAATAATTTGGGAAATATTCATTAATATTCGATTAGACGAATATTGTTTAATTTGACTATGTGTAAGGTATCCGCAATGTTATTCTTAGAACGGTATATGTTAACTAATAATAGGTAATTAAAGACGACCACGACATCCTTCAGGAATTCTGCAAAATTTCTTGATGTCGCCACATCTTATAATTGGCATTAATTGACGAATGAGCTAACATTACTCGTTTCCTTTTTAGTACTTCATGGAATGAACTTTCTGATGCCCAAGATGAATTTTAATAGCTGAAAGAGGTAGATAGACAGATAGTTTTATATATGTATTAAGTATACACATATGTATTGTACACAGGCAAATGTTTTCGCGAGCTCATTTTTATCAGCTAAGACAAATAAAGAGTATTCAAAAGAATTTGTCAGTTCATGCTGCCTGTCAGTTAATAAATGCATTTGTAATGGAAGATCTAAGAAAGATTATTGTATTTTATTGACTATTTTTCTTATTACCCATCTCAAAAATGGAAAGAGAGTTAAAATTTCATATTTTATTTCCTTGATACCAATATACCTACCATATGAAACTTTGCGCTAAGTATTGTGTGTTATCATTTAAATTAAAACATATTTGAGATTGATTTTTCATTTAAGGATAGACAAGTAAATTTTTAATTAATAGCAATCTACCAGCATTAATGAATACAAGCTACAATTATTAGGAAAACAAAAAAAGCGTAGTGAAACATTCCTGGAAAATTAAAAAAATTCTTCGTCATTGTTAAATGTCAAGTGTATGCCGAATCTTTACACAATGGAACGGATAAAAATCCGTTCCATTGTGTAGTTTGGCTACCGTACTGGGGTCCCAGATAAATAATAAATATCGCCTATGTTTTACCCTAGTAAGTATATATTTAATATCACCCCAGATTTGTACCTGAAGCGCAGGATTATCACCTTGCCCTTAATATATAATTAATTAATATAATTAACGACCAAAATAACACTGGCACGGCATCGTATTGACGATGCCGTGCCCTACGCACTATTGTATGCGTATAACGGCTAGAAGAAGAAGATTAAGGAAGAAATTCCAAAATTCCCAAGGGTATAAGTATCTACAAAAAAAAACAGGATTAAAAAACATGGTACTAACGCCATCTGTTGTCAATTTTAACAACTAAATAAATGCATACATATTTCCCAACTCATTCAGTGATTATACATACTTATTGTGTCATTTCATTGCACCAATTATTATTCATTCGTATTATGAAAACGGCATTCAAATAATATATCATATTGAAATGAAAAAATAGAAGATGCGTTACTTCCAATTTAAATGTCTCGCGCAGTCTGTCAACATAGCGCAGCAAGTTACAAAGATCAAAGAGTCTTTATTACAGTTCAATAACAATAGGTACCTACTGTAGAATCAAGCTTAATTTCCCACTCAGTGCTATTATTACCATACTATCCTGTAATTTTAACAAAATCAATAAATAAAAGCTTAACATTTATTGATTTAACCCTTTTCAATTCACAAGTTCATACTGTAAACTGCATTGGTACTGCATTTGATGAACTCACATATTGCTTATTCCTTTCAACAACGTTAAATATGAAAAAGTAAATTTTCAGTTGTACATGTTTTCGGAATGCCCAGAAAATGTACTATTTCCCAGCAAAAGCGGCATATTTTTAACTTAATATTCACCCGCTACAGGGCAGAGAGTGTTGTTTTTGCATTTTGAAGAAAATATATTGTTTAATTATTTTTTTTGATATACAAAATATTTTTCAAACGGAGAAAAAAAATTCAGGTTTTACCTAAAAAGATCTGTTGCACAGTAAAAAGTTCAATAAGTGGCTTGATATTTATTTTTAATACATTGTATTATATTTTTAAACTTTAAAAACAATCTCCTGAAAAATCAAGGTTTTTGATATATGACGTTGTTGAAAGGAGTGAGCGATTTGTAATATGTTCAATTTCATAGTGCTTATGAAGAAATGAATATATTATTACTATTTTGCACCTATTTTATTTTTGAGAAAATTATACCAACCATCTTTATTCAACCACATAAATCCTTCTTGAAGATTTTACTTATTTAATTTTATTAGTTGAATTTTCTTTTGTGAAATACCATTCAAAGCAAAGATGTTAATTTGTGGTTTATTTTGTTTCAGGGGAGTTTGGCAAGTACCAATGCTGGCAGTTCATATTGCACATCTTAGCTGCAGTTACGGCGGGAATGCATATGATGTCACTCACCACAGTCGCAGCCGTTCCAGACCATAGGTAAAAATATTACTTTCATTAATTGATTCGGCAGTCACTTTGTGGTAAAAATCTATCCATTTTTAATTAATGTAGTACTTAGTAAATACCACTATTTCTTAAAATCTACTTTGACAAATGTTTCGATGCATTCCGCATCATTTTCAAACACCGGTGTTTAAAAATGATGCGGAATGCATCGAAACACGTGTCACAGTAGATTTTAAGAAATAGTGGTATTTACTAACTAAAACATTAATTTAAAAAAATATTACTTTTAAGATATCATAGATAACTCAACAATTTTATAATTAATATTGAAGTAAGGGCATTTTCAGGACTTGACCTAACATTGGCTAGTTTTAATGATCACTTTATCCAGTACTTGTCACACAAATATACAGTTTTAAAAATCAAGCAAATATAATTTTTCAATCATTGGTAGAGTGAAAAATTGTGCAGTGTGCAAAGTGATCACATAAACCAACTAATGAATGGTCGAAAACCTTGTAAATGCCTGACTTTCATATTCACTTCTCAATAAAACATCTCTGCCGAAACAATTATAATGTCAATATTTTTCAGCATAAATACATCACCTTTCATTAGGAATTTGAACTTAGTAAAATAATTTCTGTTTTTTTTTTAAATATTGTATAATTTATTAAGCCACTATCCAAATAAAGTTCTTCTAATGGCTTGACTATGGTATGGTCCTATCTGCAGCAAAGTGGGGATGTGGTGTAAACTCGATCATTGTTCATATAAATGAAGGTTGGGTGATCAGTCTTATGCTTCTGATTTTTGGATAAATGAGTGGAATATGTTAATTAGGATACAGAAATGATAAAACATAACATTGTATGGAGGGAAAAGAAAATATCAGTCAAGAAACACAAGATGAATTGAGAAGATTAATTCCATTGATCGACTCATCTCCTGACACAATCTAAAAATATAAAATAACAGTACTGATTTTTTTTAAACAAAATATTTATGTTTTCAGATGTGCTATACCCGGAGTAGATGTCAACGGGACCTACGCTCTTTGGAACTCTACAGAAGTTCTGGCAGCAATTCCAAAAAAACCTAATGGTAACCTGGAGTCCTGCTACATCTTGGATGGAAATGACTCTGTAACCTGCACATCATACGCATATGACGATACCTATTACGTTTCCTCGAGAGCGATAGAATGGGACTTTGTGTGCGATCGACGGTGGAGGGGAGCCCTAGCGCAGTGCATGTACATGCTGGGAGTGTTCACCGGGGCAGTGGTCCTAGGAGGACTGGCTGATAAAGTCGGAAGGAAAACTATATTCTGCTGGTCCGCTCTTCTACAGTTGATACTCGGAGTCATAGTCGCCTTTATCCCAGAATACTGGTCATTCTTGGTAGTCAGGTTCCTGTATGGAATATTCGGATCAGCCGGATCTTATATCACCGGGTTTGTGCTGACGATGGAGATAGTAGGAGCTAGCAAAAGGACAGCTTGCGGCATCGCCTTCCAAGCCGCCTTTGCCGGAGGAATCATGCTGGTAGCCGGGTGGGGAGCTATAATCAACGACAGAACCTTATTGCAAGTCATATATGGACTACACGGGCTGATGCTCATCCCCCACTGGTGGATCATGGATGAATCTCCTCGTTGGCTGTGGTCGCAAGGGAAAGCTAGAGAAGCGGTCACTATAGTGCAAAAAGCATTGAAAATGAACGGCAGAGGGTACAGCGTAGATTCTGCACACTTCATTTCCCGGGGGAAAGCTGTAGCGAATAAGAATACTCCCTCAGCTGGAACCTCTGACCTATTTAAGACGCCTAATTTGAGGAATAAAACACTCAACGTCTGTTTCTGCTGGTTTGCCAACTCACTCGTATATTATGGCCTGTCTCTCAATGCCGGGAAGCTGTATGGAAATCCATTCCTGATTCTGTTTATAATGGGTTTGGTGGAGTTCCCGAGCTATGCCGCCGTAATCTATTTCCTCGACAGACTGGGCAGAAGATCCCTCATCAGTTCGCTGATGTTGGCGGGAGGGCTGTGTTGCATTATCGCCGCATACCTGACCCAGGGCAGCACGGAAGCGACATCCGTAGTCATGTTAGGAAAGCTCTTTATCGCCGGATCCTTCGCCATTATTTACAATTATTCCGCGGAACTCTTCCCGACGGTGGTGAGAAACTCAGCTCTAGGCTTGGGGTCTATGAGCGCCAGATTGTCCGGGGCGCTGACTCCCATGATCACTCTTCTGGACTCCCTGAACCCGACCATTCCGGCCGTGATATTTGGAGTGATCTCTCTGCTGTCGGGACTGATGACCTTGTTCCTTCCCGAGACCATGGGAGAGCCGATGCCGCAGTCTCTGCAGGACGGAGAGAGCTTCGGGAAAGGCGACACTTGCTTCACGTCGTGCCTCGGGAAGAAGGGCAAGACGCACTCCATTCCGGATAATACTCCCGAAGTGATGATACCTTTAGACAATATGAAGCGGTAGTACAGAAATAAGACTCCGTGATTTGAACATATCTAATGTATTTGCGGTACTTATATTTACATCAAACATTCATAATTTACATTCGCAACAAAGTAGTATTTAAGTACATAATCATTTCTCGATGTGATCATTATACATAATTCATTAATATAACACTTTCATAGATACACAAAAATGTGGTAATTTTTATTTACACCTACCTATGTCTACCTACACGCTGTGTTCGATAGCGGAAACAGAATTCACTAGATGGCTCTAGGTAACAAAGGAAAGCATCAGATAACAGAAGGAAATTATGTACTAAAATGGTAACAAATCTATCCTAAATGTATAAAGTTCCTGCACGGAGTGCGGATCATCACATCGGGGACGCGGTCCATCACGCGGGAACACGGACCCGAGTCCTCCACTACTCCCAATACTAAAAGTAAATTAACAGCCTTTTCACTTTAAACATAACTCGTGTAATGCGATATAACAACATTGCGATATAACTTTTTACACAAAAATAAACTCTGTTAATAAAAAAATATCGTCAATTGTCAAGAAGAGGATATTAAAATGGATGCTTCGCTACAAATTATTTTACAGTAATACAATACGTAGCGGATATCAAAACATAAATTGCTCGTCTTAATTTACCCTAGTCAATTTTAAAATTTCATAAAAAGCGTAATTCAGATTATAAACAATGTAATATCTGCATGTTAATCTAAAATGTTCATATCGCAAACTGTAAATTTACTAATGAAACATGCATTGGCCGGATAATACTTGGGAAGACATCAACTACAGGTCATGTGTTGTAATTTTATTATTGACTATGCAAATTAGGTCGTTTCACGTTATTTCCTCGGAGACATTCAGTTAATTATTGTGTATGTTGGGAACTACACACAGCGGAAAACACGAAAAGCGTGACTAGATGACAAGCAATTCCCCTAATACAAAGAAAACATTAACTAGATATTATCCCCCCAGTGTGGGTGACATTACCTTGTATGTATACAATTTAGTAGGTACAATATGCTTCATTTAAACTAATTTGCTTCTAGAAAAATGTGAACACCGATACCACTTTGATCACATCATTTACTAGAACAAGGTAATTTAAATAATGGATACACACAAATTATGCCCACAAAGTAGACTCAAGTTACCGGCATTGAAATTTCAGCCAAAAGGCAATCCCGTTTAATCAGAACTTGTTTTTTATAAAAAAAAGGTAAACTTTGTAGGCACGTTACATCAATATGGGTAACTTTAAACAAAACCAAAATACTTAGGCAATTTTTATGTCCATAATATTATACTGCTGTATTCTATAGGATAGGCGAACTTGGACTGTTTAAAAATATTGTAACTCACATTAATTACATACAAAAATACATTTTTTGCAGATTATAAAGAATTTTATAAAAAAATACTTTTCACATTTTCATTTGTCATATTTTGCAGTATTGATTTCGTATTAACCACAAAAAATTAAAGGGTTTTAACCCAAAATATTTATGCAAAAATATGAATGCTTCAGGAAAACCTTTACTGGTCAAGAAGAAAATAACAGTAATTTTTAATAATTTTCACTTTAATTTTTATTAATGTTTTACTAAGTAAATATCACTATTTCTTAAAATCCACTGTGACACGTGTTTCGATGCATTCCGCATCATTTTCAATGTTTGAAAATGATGCGGAATGCATCAAAACACGTGTCACAGTAGATTTGAAGAAATAGTGGTATTTACAATGTAAAACATTAATTAAAAATAGATAGATTTTACCACAAAGTGACTGCCGAATCAATTAATAAAAATATCACTTCTAATAAAAAATAATCGTTCAATTTGAAACAATAATATTTTACATCATTCAGTCCGGGTTGTTCCACCCCATAGATACAAACAATTTAAGAACTTTGATTGACAATCTTTTATAAAAATTACCCATAAAAATAATTATTCATAAAAAAGTCGGATAGGAAATTACACATTTTGAGAATAGGAAGTTGTGGTAGAGTGGGGGGGGGGGGATCAAACCTAGAAACAAGTTACCTAGATTGAGTACTATTCATGCCAAAAAAAAACACTTGGATAAAACTTTCCATACTGAATAGAGGTATTAAATTATGTTTTGTGTATACATGTGATGGTTTAAGGCCCCAGTACTTATACCAGTTGTTGTTTCATAACAAAAACAATATAAGATAGCTGCAATATTATTTCAAAATATTGTTTTATGAATAATATTTTGGATATTCAATATCTATGTACCAATATAAAAGTTTAAAAAAAAAAACTCCTATTTTTTACATCTCATATTTTTTAGGAGACATGCGCTGATCTATGATTCTACATATTAGAAATCGGTTTTAAATTCTGAATGAACTGGAGCCTTAAGGTGGAGACTGACCGGAGCATTTTGTCGTAACATAACGTCGTAACATTGCTCCCAGCGAGCATCAATGAGCATCCGAAACTATGGATGGAGCGCTTGGCTCGGTTTACTGACTGCCTGAATGCTCACATCGTAACGTGTTACGTTACGACAAAATGCTCTGGTCAGTCTCCACCTTTACACAATAAGTTTAAGGCAATATATTGCCTTAAAGCGGACCTTATTAAAGATACAAATAAATAAGGCATATATAGGATTAAGTATTAAACATATCTGAACCAAATTTTTGGAGTATGTTAAGATAATGTATAGCAAATATAAAACTATTTTTTATATTAAAAATGAAAGTAAAAAAAAAAATTAAGGACATGTTCATCATGCCACGAGTCGGATTTGCCAATTGGAGGACAGTCTGGAGATTATTAACACACTTCGGACGGGAAAGGTATTTCTACCCATTCAGTCGATTGATGCTTAAGGATGGGAAGGGTATTTTTACCATCTGCGCCGGCCTTATTTTAAAGTCACAAAAGAAGGAATTACATATTTAATATAATTTATATTTTAAGCACTCACTTTGTGATTTTCCATTTTATAATTAAAATGTTACTTTGTTTTAAAATCATTAATCATAAAGTGATTTTAAAACAAAGTTACATTTTAATTATTTACATATTTAATGTTTTTAAATGAATATTATGTATCAATCTCTTTGTTGAGGTCTTCACTATTTGTAGATAGTGATGAAATCCCGTTACCAGCGGTCCGCAGGTATAAATAACACCCGTCCGAAATGTGTTAAAAAAAATCAAATAAACCTTGTAAACATGCGCAAAAGTATAATTATGTTTATGCAACGGTTGCGGCGAGAGACCCTGTAAAGCCAAGTGGAGTATGGAGATTCACTAGTGCTAACTGCACTAAACACTACCGGCATTGAATTGTAACTGGAGCAGTCGGTCACTTGTCGGGAGATGGAGATGAAGCGGTGGGGAAACATCCTCTTGACAATGGGCGGGGTAAGTTGTGAGCGGGGTGGGCGGGCGGCGCTAGGGGGCGCTAGGGGGCCCTAGGGCGCCACGTGCGCGCTGGGGATAGAGTGCACCACGATGGCGGGCTGCTGGCCCTGCGGCGGCAGCACCTCGTGGCACTCGCCGGGCGCCAGCGCCGCCAGCGCGGCCAGCAGCTCGTGGTTCACGAGCGGCTCGTGCTCCGGCCGCGGCTCCCAGCCCAGCGGCGGGCTGGACGGCGGCGAGATCAGGAACTGCTTGAAGGGCGCGGGCGGCTCCAGGTTCTTCGCGGACACGGGCGTCACGGGCTGCGCGAAGTAGCACGAGATGCACGACTCTCGGAACGGGAACTGGTGCAGCTGGATGCGCGCCTGCGCGGCCGCCGCGGGCCGCTCGTAGTTCACCCGCAGCCGCCGAAAGCTCCGCAGCCACTGGAACGTCACTTCCTCGGAAAACGATCTGAACAGGTTTTCCATGTCCGTCTTCAGGCTCTCGTCGTTGAACACTTCGATCTGGATGTTCGTCACGATGATGGACTTGGGCAGGTCGTCCAGGGGATCCGCGGACGGGTCGTCGTTGTCGTAATCCAGCTGGCCCAGGTTGGGGTGGACGTTCGGCAGACCGTCCGCCTCGTTGATGAACACCTCTTCGTCCTGGAGAGCGTCGTCGTAGTGCCCGGAATCGGCCATAATAATAGACGATCGAAGATCTGTTTTGATTTTAGTGCATATCGATTTTTTAAGTTTAACGCACATGCGACCTTTAGACGGAAATTATTGGACCGCACACTTATCGGTCGAAACTAAATATATATTCCGTTGACGTACTTATCGCGCGAAAAGATATATGTATAAGAGAAGATTGATATTTCAGCTTATAGAAGCTACCAAGCGGCGAAAGAAATTCCTTGTTATTTTTCTGTAAAATTTGTTCTCCCACAGTTGGTAACATCGGTAGCCTTGCGAATATGACGCAAATTAGGTGTTGCTATTTGTAAAAACCATAGAAAATTACGATTATTCAGACAGCTCAAGAATTACATACATATCTTTTGAATTTTGAAGGAAGATTCTTACATAATTATATTTAAATTAATAAAATATTGACAGTAATCACACCAACTTATAAATAAACATTTTTTTTTGTTTAGAGCTAAAATCTAGAGAAATTTGATTCTTTCGTAACGAGGAAGAATCGTCAATAAACAAGAGAATGGCTTATAAATAATATTTATCTATGATCTCAAACGCCAAAGTATTTCTACATAGCCTGACAGCTAGCAGCTGAAAAAAACTAAACACAAATGAAATAGAATGGGAGACCACCCAAACTTAAAGGAAAAATTAGAGGAAACGAACGCTCTATCAAATAAATGTAAAATTTTAATAATCGGGGCTGGCGTCGCGGGACTGTCGGCAGCCAATCATTTAGTAAAAAATGGATGCGCGGACTTCCGAATCCTGGAAGCCAGAGGAAGGATCGGAGGGAGAGTGATTTCCATACCGATGGGACCTCAGCGGGTAGAGCTAGGAGCCAACTGGATACACGGAGTGCTCGGGAACCCCATGTTCGAACTGGCAGTGGCCAACGGGCTCGTAGACATCATAAACGTCCCTAAACCGCACAAGGTCATCGCGGCCACGGAGCAGGGGAAGCAGGTGCCTTTCGGGATTCTGCAGGAGATCTACGAAGCGTATGTGTGTTTCCTCAAAAGATGCGAGGAGTATTTTTACTGCCAGTACTTGCCCCCCGACTCCATCAACAGTGTGGGAGAGCATATCAACTTAGAGGCTTCCATTTATCTAAATAACATACCGGATTCGGAAGATAAGACGATAAGGAAACTCATCTTCGAATGCCTTCTGAAGAGAGAAACGTGCATCAGTGGTTGTCATTCTATGGACGAAATAGACTTGCTAGAACTCGGCAGCTACACTGAACTTCAAGGAGGCAACATAGTCCTCCCTTCCGGGTACAGTTCGATACTTCAACCACTGTCTAAAGATATTCCTCCCAGTAACATTCTTACTAATCATCCGGTTAAAGTGATCAACTGGTGTAATGCGGTTCCTCCGGGAGCGATGGGAAGTCCGGGGGCCGATTCGGGAATAGACGATCCGGCAAACGACTCCGACGATTCGGACAAGACTGTAATAGACGATTCTCCCAACGCTTCTCCCACGAGAATGGGACTAAAGAGAAAAGAATTTAAAGAAGCATCCGGTAAACAATCTAAAAAATATATGGTAGAAGTGGAATGTGAAAATGGTAAAAAGTTTTATGCCGAACACTTAATTAGCACTATCCCTTTAGGCGTTTTAAAGGACATTGCACCCACGATGTTTAATCCTACATTACCGAGTGACAAACTGGAAGCCATAGACCGACTACTGTTCGGCACAGTTGACAAGATCTTTCTCCAATATGACCGGCCATTCCTCAACCCGACCATATCGGAGATAATGTTGCTATGGGATAATTCGGGCCATCAGGAAGATGTCACTCAAAATTGGTTCAGGAAGATTTATTCATTTTCCAAAGTGTCGGAAACTCTTCTTCTCGGATGGATTTCAGGAAGAGAAGCGGAGTATATGGAGACTCTGTCGATGGATGTCGTATCGGCCAAGTGTACGGAAATCCTCCGTAAATTTCTTAATGATCCCTTTGTTCCTGAGCCACAGAAATGTGTTTGGTAAGGTTTTATATCTTTAAATAGCATGGTTATTATTAAATGTGATATATTTTTACAGTCTTAACACATTGTATTTATAGATTTGGCATTTAATTTGTAGAAGTCCACTTAAATTTTTACATCAAATGTTAAAATCAAACACTGGTTTTTTGAATCCACTAAAAAAAAACACAATTTTTTGTTGTTGACAATTATGGCATTTTTATGGCCTAGTTATGGCATTTTTAAATGAATGTTACAAAATTTATTTTAACAATAAAATACAATTTAGAAGACTCAAAAAATCAGTGTTTGATTTTAACATTTAATATATAAATTAACACATTGTTGTCAGGCGGTTTTTTCATCAACCCGGACTCTAATTATACTTAGACAGTCTGCGGCCCGACCCACAGTATACTAATCACAAGTAACTGCAAACCCAATTGTACAATATTTTTTGGCGTCTCTTGCGCTCTACCGAAAGTAAGCAAATTGAACACTTATAAGCGTCTTCCGCTCTCTGTCAGCAGTATGTAAAAGACGCTTTTAAGCGTTTCCCGCAAACAATGTGTTAGTTGAATACTGAAGTTTATTCACTACATTGAAATCTGTTTAAGAGGCATTGAAGGGGTCAAAACATTTAATTCTAGTAGAACCCTTTGGTTTATGTATATGAGATTCTTTCTCAGAATTATTTTAATTACAAGGAAACTACTGGAAACATATATTTTTTTTTAAATATGTTTTTCGAGACTAGATGTTTTACAAAACATATTTTGAGTGTCGAATTTTTTATTAACAAATGCTGAAATTTACCCCACCGTTTTTATCAAGATTTTTGAACATATAGTTATTTAGATGCAAAACTGGGTATTTACAGGACAGGTGTTGAATTTCAATATCTGTTATCATTAACTCTTACCGCTCTGTAGGCCAGACATTCTGGCCCGTATGATTCTAGTAGGCAGCTCCGTGGGCCACAATGTCTGGCCCGGCGCAGGTATAACTTTAATCACTGATTTCTCTATCACCCAAGTATATTCTACCAAAAAATATTTCAGATAAATCCAGTTAATCTTAATTAACATGGTCATACGAATTGCCAGACAGTGTCCCAAAATTAGGGAACCAACATATTTATTTCAATGGTAGAAAAACGTCACATTTTTTTGATCAGAGTAGCTGATCAGTTATGAGAAAAAATGGTCAGAGTGGAAAGGGTTAAATTATTGCGCAAATGACTCAACATTTACTCTTGCAAAACTCAACAGAGTCCGAATTGGTCTCAATATAAATCACTAAAATAAGATATTTCTATTTCCAATTAAAAATAAATTTCAGCAAGTTTTCAATTGATCTCAATGTTTCTGTTGCAGCACAAGTTGGCACAAACAACCTTTTAGTAAAGGAAGCTACACATCGATAGCTGTCGGAGCTTCACAAATGGATATTGAAATCATTTCTAGACCTTGCTTTGCGGATCCTCAACAGCAAAAGGTGATTTTAAAAATTAAAAATATATTTTTTGAAACTAAATAGAAATGTATTATGTTCTACATTTTATTTTTCGTAGGTGTAAAAATACCAAATAATTAAACAAGATTTTTGTTAAAATCAACTTGTCTTGTTGTATCTATGACAAGAAACAACATAAGGCTTTTCACCAGTCAAGTTAGAAGATGGTGGTGTTAGAGCTATAAATTTATCAGTTAACCGTGCATATAAAAAAAATCAGATATGTATAGCTAACTTAGTTAAATTTTTCCACAAACAAGTCTTGATGGTCCCTTTTGATTATTATTTTTCTTCCTCTTCAACTCTTATCCGCACTGCAGTGGTGCATAGGGCACTGCATCATATAAACGCAGTGTTATCTTGATCGTTAACACATGAAGGAAAGGTGATCAGCCCTTCCCTTCAGGTACCAGTCCTGGGTAATATAAAATAAATATTGCAGTGAAAAAATCACTTATATTTATTTAACCCACTCTGGGAATCAAAACCGGGACCTCCAGAATGGTAGCCGAGCGTGCTGACCATTACACTATGGAGGTGGATTTTTTTCTATAAATTGTTTTTTGTTGTAAAAGTTGATTTTAGAGCAATTTAAAGGTTAATAGTGCTTTATTTTTTTTGTAAATTAACACGTTGACTGCCAACTACGAGATAACTCGTAGATTGTGTTCTTGCTAGGACGCCGACTACGAGTTATCTCGTACTGTGCTTTACTTTCTATATTTGTGCAGCTACGATGAAATCATAGTATATCAGTGCTAATATGGATAGATGGCTTCTGGGAAGAGAACAAAAAAAATCAATGCTGGCTTACATGAACAGAAAATTTATTGATAAATTAACAGAAAATATAATTTAAAAAAAAAATATTAAAAATCAAGAAGTAAAATAATATTTTTAAAGAATTGGCTTTTTAGACCGGAATTCTGTAAATTGCCATGTCAGTTAACGTTTTTCTTTTCTTTATTTTAAATTCTTTTGCATTACATGACATAAATTTAAATACAAAAAATATTAATAAGATATAAATATAAATATAAAAAAAGATCCCACAAAGGCATGGCCTGTGTGTGGGTATACAATATAATTTAGGTCATAGTAAAGGGTATAAGGGTATAGGTATTATAAGTAGAACTAGAATAATAACTTGTTAATAATGTTTTCATCGATCTGATGGTTACTTAGTTCATTTAAATTCTAGGCAAAAATACTCATTACTCCATACAACAGATGGCGTTATACCAGTAGTACATAAACATTTTCCTTTATATTTGTCTTTCAGCCCACACTTTTGTTTGCGGGTGAACACACTCACAGCAACTTCTACTCGACGGTTCACGGTGCTTATCTCACGGGAAGAACTGCCGCCCAGCAGGTCCTAATACCCGATGAGACAAACCAGATAGTCATGGATTGTAAGGACACCAGCGATCTCAGTTCCTGGATCCAAGGAATGTCCTTCCAGTAATCCCGCTACAGCGTAGCATCCTATTTGTTTGATCATTGCATATTTTATTATTTATTAGTTTCTTGTCATTTCAAATATAATCGGTTACCAAAGAGATTTATTTCTGCCAGGCTCTTATATTTCTGTATCCAGTCAAGTGTTGTTAATCCATTAACCCTTTAACCGGTTAACTGCCAAAAGCGTCTTAAGACGCATAATTTTCTGTAAACAGAGCGCCGCTCGTACAAAAATTACGTCTTAAGACGCGCCGTTTTAAATGGGCTTTTACTAAAGAAAATCAATTATTTAAAATGTACAATTGAACTATTAATTTTATGATTATGGATAAATGACTGCACGACTGGGGCGCTCTTCATTTATTTGGTAAGTTTTATAAATAAACGTTATTACACTTTCAATAACGATATGTTCAGAAGGTTTTATTTTTGTCGTAAAATTCGCGGCGTGCTGGGTACAGCCATACATGTACCTGCCGGCAGTTAAAAGGTTAAGGGGGATAATTTTTTTTTGCTTAAATTATAAATTGATGAGATGTACTTTCAAAATTGCGTACAAAACCTGTCATTAAAAATTACACAATTTTAATTTTGACTAAAAATGTCATCTTGTTTGTTTTTTAAAAACATGATTTAATGAAAATGAAACAAATTTTAAATCTGGATAGTTTATTGATTTCCGTCACGATTGTTGCCGAATAAAACAATTGTCTCGGATGAAGTAAGTAACGTTGACTCAAAACCTAGTTTTCATTTTTTTTAATGCTCTTTTTTGCTTGATATGTAATTACAGTATTTCTAGATTTATCATTGTTTTGTGCAATTAATAAAAAAATAAAATCCTAGGGATTTGAGAGCCAAAATTAAAATTTGTAAACATATTTATGTTATAAATTTATTTTTTATTTATTTTCAAAAATAAATAATTTTGGTTTTTGTTAAACATTTTCATTTTACACTAAACGATATTCCTCAATATCATAATTGAGTTGTGATGCGTGTTAATTGTTTAAATTTTTTAGTACATATCGCTCACTCCTTTCAAGAAAGTCATAAATCAAAAAACTTGATTTTTCAGGAGAACATTTTTAAAGTTTCAAAATATAATACAATGTATTAAAAATAAATATCAAGCCAATTATTGTACTTTTTACTGTGCAACAGATCTTTTTAGGTAAAACCTGAAGGCTTTTTCTCCATTTGAAAAATATTCAGTATATTTAAAAAAATAATTAAACAATCCTTTTTCTTCAAAATGCAAAAACAACACTTTTTGCCCTGTAGCAGGTAAATATTAAGTTTAAAATATGCCTCTTTTGCTGGGATATAGTACATTTTCTGGGCATTCCGAAAACATGCACAACCTAAAATTGACGATTTTTGATTTATGACGTTCTTGAAAGGAGTGAGCGAAATATTGTAATACTTTCCAGTCAATATTCCTAATTTTGTTGTTTGGTTGTCTTTTTTGTAGATCATGTTTTATTAACGCATGATAATAATTTCCGTGCAATGTTATTTGATTGTTATGTTGTCTCTTGTTAATTTTTGTGCGTCTCTAGGTTTTTTTTAAACCTGGTGGATTCAACTTATCTATTCCGCAGGAGTATAAAGACTTTTTAATGAAGAATTATTTTTTTAATGATATTATGTAATTTTTGGTTCAAGTGATAACCACTTTATTCGCTACTGTTAAGATGTTACAAAACACATTGATGTGTAAAATTTATCAATTTAAATAGGATAGTTACGAGCTAAGTATCACATACAATTACTAAATTATTAGTAGTGAAAGTTCTCAAAAGTGATACTGTATTGCAGTGCTCCGCAACCTTTTCCCACCTACGAAACACCAAAATTCTTCCAAGAGTTCCACGGCACACCAAAAGCTAAAATAAATAGGTAAAAATATAGCCTATTGAAAAAACTACTCTGTTATAATAACTTCTTTGGTGGACTTAATAGATGGATCTTAATAGATGGACAAAATTATTAAAATTAATTTGTCATTGTGTATATATATAATGAATAATTATAAAATGTCAAATACATTAATTTGACCGCGGCACACCTGAATCCGGCTCGAGGCACACCTGTGTGCCACGGCACACCAGTTGCGGAGCGATGCTGTATTGTACCGTATTGCATAAATAAATATACATTCATTAAAGAAATATACTATTTTTGCAGTTCTAAATTGGATGAATACTAACTTACAAATGACTGACTTTTTTTGCGCCATTATTGCTCAAAATATAAAATCGCTATTACATAATTACAATCTAAAAGTGGTTTTAAAAGTATATATATATTTACGTCTTTTGTTGTGGTATTTTGTTTGTATTTATTTATAGACAGAGAAATATCACCATGTTGGTTTTGCATTTTTGTGTGAATGGAGATATGATTTATGTAATGCCATATTGAGACATTAATAATGACATTTCTAAATTGATGGGCCATACTTTGAATTATAGTGAATCCTCATTTTACACTTTTCTGACGAAAAATGACATAAAATCGAGGAAAATGCAGAAAAGAGGAAATAAAAAAAATGTAAAAGATTTTTGTTTTACAATCTCTTATATCGATAAAACCAATAGTGAAACCACGATGTGACGTTTTCCTAGGTCATATTTTTGGGGTTCCTTTTCATTTTTATATATTTCATGCATTTTTAGAACCCTGACTTAAGGTTAAAACTATTAAAAATTATAATTTGAACAAATATATATTTGTATAAAAATGTCTCAAATTGATGTTGAACTGCTTACTCCAAACCTTTTTTTTTAATAAAAAAAAAATATTTTAGAGACAAAAAAGACTTGCAACATCTTTTTAGTAGTCGAATTTCAGTTTTCTGATTTATGTATGAATGTCAAAAGATGGAATGAGTGCAGCTAGGGCAATTGATTTTTCACAATCATTTATCATGGCTTAAAAATCATTTATAAACCAAGTACAGATTAATTTACTATCATGTGTTTAAATTTCTTATCGGTAAACGCTTTCATTGACCAGTTATCTGTGACCTCGCTTTCCTTGATAGTAAAATTAGTCATCCTTTGTGTCAGTACAATTAAATGATTAAATATTGTCATTGTTTGCTGGCACTTTGCTACTTCAAATTATTTGATAACGCCATTGAGCACAGATTTTTATTAAAAACATTGTTTACAACATTTTGAGTGTGTCCAAATACTTGTTCACAAATCTGGATTAACTCCAATAAGGAGTTATTTTTTACATTATTTTAAAAATGAAAAAATTAAACAGATAATCTAGATTTGTGAAGAAGTATTTGGACACACTCAAAATGTTGTAAATAAATTAACTGGTCAAATTATAAGCTTAAATGAAATTTAAATTTTCTAGCGTTTCTCAAGTATGTGAATAAAATCCAGGATTCAGACCTCACATACAAATGAAAGTTTCTGCTTAGTAAAAAGCTTCCCTCGTTTGCAATTTCAACAGTCAAATGCTCTTTTTATTCTTGGTGTAGGCCTTTTGGCTTATTTTAAGAGGGATTAGCCTCCTGCAATGTTGATTCCCAGCTGGGAATCCATCTCTTTGGTGGTCATCTACCTTGAGGTTGACCGTGCAGCGAAATGTGGAGCATTCCATTCTCCTCGCAAGCGCATAACATTGTCTTCTTCGTTGCCTTCCCCGCATAACGACATCTTTCATCTCACATATTTTTTTTAGATTTGTTTATCTGTTTAATAAATGAATCTGATTTGGCTACATATGAACAATATGATTTTGATTTTGAGAACTTTAAATCCAAAATAAATGCACAGTAAAAATTTTATTTATCTAAGATAGATGTAAAAATTGTGAGAAATCTTTGAATTTTTCTGTGCAACAGATTCAAAATTTCTCATTCATTATTTTATCTGATTGAATTGATTTATTTAATATGAAATTAAGCCCTATCTTTGCCAAAGCTTTGCATTACATTAGTGATAATAGCTATATTGGCCATATCAACATCAATGACAAGGGCAAACGAGTCTGTATTAACATTTTTCGGGTAAAATGTGCAATATGGATATGGAAAATCAGTTTAAATTGAGCATGAAATAAATGTTTTTATTGTTTTTTCCAAAAAATGTGCCATTGTAACACTTTTTTTTAATTGACAATATCTTGAGTTTGTCCAAATCTTTGTTCACAAATTCTGGGTTTAAGTTAGCAGCCTATGACCGGTCGTAAGCCCTGTAAATGCCCAGACTTTCACATTGATCTATATTGAGATAGTAATAAAAAAAATGACTTAAAAAAATAATTAGTATTTTTCTTCTGTAATAAATATAAAATGTATGTAATTTGTAAGTTTAATTTACTAACCTTTTATTTCATATACATATCGTAGACATACACGTGAAAGTGACCAAGTGCATTTTTTACAAAAACGTGATTATTGACTATTTGATGTCTTACTAGCTTAATATTGCCCTGAAAAAATCCCAAAGCGATTTTAAACTTGGAAGTATAATATATTGACTTGTTAAAATGACTAACTGCATTGATGTTTATTTTCTTGCCAAGCAAAAGTGACTTGAAGGGCCCTCCTGAACATTTTACGTTTTGTTAGTTGGTCACTTTCTCCTGTACAACTACGATATGTATTACTTGTTCTGTCATTCAGAACCTAAAGTGCAGTAATATTAAAAATTAAATTAAAAAAAAACTTGTGATATACACAAAGCCCTCTGCTTTCCGTTACCAAATACCTAGTGATGCTCTTACTGCCCTTTAGATACTGTATGACAGATTATTGTAAAGGCAGCGTGTTTCTTCTGAACCTACGAAATGTAGATTGATTAAATTATTGAAAAAATATTTTCTGTGTTCACTAAATAGTATTTTGTGATTCTGTAAAATGTTTCATATTTTAAAGAAGAGTAAAGTGATTAATCAGATTCTCTCCTGTATCCTTATGAGAGTTTATCAATGAAAATCATCCTTTTCCGTTAGTAAATTACTGGGCGCAGATGACCTGTGCCAAAAAATAGGACTTGACGTTATCTTTTCAATATGGCGTATGGTACATATATCTGATTTTTAATCAGTTGATTCAAGATTATGTTATTTTGCATATGACTAGACCTTTTAGATGTTATTTGCCAAAGTGGAAAGTTATGACCACATGTATTGTAAAAAAAAATATATATTCTGACTTTTGGTGGTGTTAAAAGACACATTGCACAATTTATTGGAAACTAACCTTATCCAAAAATTGATAAAATTGAGTTACATAAACTGCGATCTTGTAATGTCTTCTATTTGTATGATGAATACTTTGTTTATATATTAAATATTAAAATCAAACACCGATTTTTTGAGTCTACTAGATTGTATTTCATTGTAAAAAATAAATTTTGTCACAATCGTTTCGCTTTATGGCATTTTTAAATTCAAATATTCGTTTGAAAATGCCATAACAAGGCGAAACAATTGTCACAAAATTTATTTTAATGTGTTTTTTTTTTTAAACATTGAAATGAGGTTCTACAAATTAAACGCCAAAATCTATAAATAAATTAATACAGTGTTTGAATAATTCACAAGTGTTACAAGACAAGTCTGTATTTACTGAATGTTCATATTTTTTTGATGATAAAAAAAGTTTTTTTTTAAGAGGAAGTTTTGTGTTTTTTATTATTTACAAAAATACTTAAATTTTATTCTATTTCTGTGTTCATTATTAAAAATAGGTATCAAATTGTGGTAGAGTGGGATCGAACCCAGAAACTCTGACTTGAGAGTCCGTGATACTAACCACGGGACCTCAACCCGACATTTTTAATTTGTAGTATTGCTATCAAATCTCAGGTTCAATGACAGCATATCTTAAAGTGATATAATTTTATTTTTTTATTTTTGTTGATATATTCTTGCATGTTAAGAAATCGTATGTGATAAAATAAAATACAAAATCTTAATGCTTACCAAAATAATATCATTAACAAATTCTTTTTCGTTCGTCGGAATTGATGGATGTCAACTTTACGTGTGGACATAGGATTCTGTCCTCGAATTCTGAATCCCGTTATACTAATGTTAAGCATGGTTTGAAACGAATTGTAAATATTGTCTGATAAAATAAATACTTAGATAAAGTATATGTATTTCAAATAAAATTACCAATAATACTAAATTATTATTGAGGTGTACATCATTTAAAAAAAAAGCCCTTATTTGACGGACAATGAACTATTGTATTATAATTGACTCGACGATTTGTGTTAAGCTTAAGGGATAGTGCACATATAGTATTTTTAATAAATAACTTATTTGTTTTTATCACGAGAGATTCAAATTCATATTGTCATAATACATCTATTTATTTTCATAGTTTTATGCATCACATTTTTCATTTAAAATTTAAGCCTGCAACATTTATGATATTTTTATTTTAACAGCATTTTAGAAAATCTCCTTGATTTGATATTTTGGTGATAATTTTTTTAGAACTTGTATTGTAAAATGTCTTAGATGCTTTTTTCTAGTCATGTATGGTAGGTTTATTTATGAGATATACTGCTGAATAAATAAATGATTTTGCATCATAGATTTTTTTAAATTAATTTCCTCTTCTTTCATTGTCCCCCTCCCTGTATTGACAGGAAATTGATTGGATTGAAAAATATGATAGTAGAAGACACAGTACTGCTCGCTTTTATGTTCTCACTGACTCATGTTTTTAGGAAGCAACATCGGGAACTTGAACCCAATGGATAAACGGATAGCAAGAGCTAAAGTATCGTTTCTCAACCTTTTAAGTGTTGCAACCAAAAAAACCTCATGACACCCTAATTACTATTGCACCTTTACTGAAGTAAGTGTTTTATTTTTCTGACCGATGGCAACACCTCATATACCTGACTGACCTCATGAACAACTGGAGAGCTCACAAACAACAGGTACAGTAAACCCTCCTATAAAGGTGAGATAAGTACTGTGTTTTCGGAGGGAACGTTTTAGAGGGTAAATGATTTCAAATTGTATTTGAATTTAATAACGATTTATTTCAGATACCACAGGTAATATATAAAAATACAATTTAAAACATTAACCTCCTATAATGTTCCCTTTGATAATGCGGTACCTATCTCAACATTATAGGGGGGTTCACTTGTATAACATAAAGTGTTGCCACCCTGGATGGGGCAAAAACGGTAGAAGTTCAACATACTAGAGACAAAATACCTGGTTAGTTTGTCTCCACAGCCACCATCTACATTCTTAGAAGCCTAAGCTTCACTTTTGTGTTGAATCAACATGCTCCAGTTATTTATGTAACTCGTTGCTTCCATCCAATGATACTATTAACACATTTATTATGGTTTCCATGATTTAGGTATTTCAAATTAGGTATCGTACAGGGCTACTTGAACTTTGATGTGTTACTTGAGCCCAGTACAAAAAAAAATTGATCCGTATTTGGTCAACAATAATGAACGTAACGACATGATTCATTTTTTCCCTGACAGGTGACACTTATTGTAACGATACGTTCATTATTGTAGACCAAATACAGATTTTTTTTTGTACTGGGCCACATCACACATTTTGTAACACATCAAAGTTCAAGTAGTCCCGTTCTACGGTACATCTGAGAGCTTGGGGAAGAACATAACAGTTATTATAAGAGTATTTAAAATCTGTTTAGATTTTACTTAAATTATGCATCAACATGAAGAAACACCACCTCAGTCTGTGAAATTCAGAAACATGGAGTGAAGTGATTTTATAATCATATAGTGATTTTATAATGATTATTCATGGGTTTTCCAGTAGGAATAAAAGTCAAAATACCATAAAATATACATATATTTCTGATAATATAAAGATTCAATGAACATTATTTTATGCACATGACTTCGTAGCATATAAAACTATATTTCAATTACACAGCCTGTAGACATCGCAGAATTGTTATTAAATCATACAAATTGCAGACAAATGGTTAAACTTTGAGTTTCACTACAAGTGTCAGTAATTATTCAATTGGTATAGGATTTTGTGGAAGATTTAAACACATTTGTGTGAAGATAAACATCACAGAAACATATTACTTGTACACACATCTAGCAAAGATATTGGATCTGCAGAATCACTATTTCACAATAAAAAAAAAGGTTTATATCTTTTTAAACAAAATGATGAAACTGCAAACAAAAAGTGTTTGTAATTTGGCACAAAGACGACTATTTGATTTTGGTTTTCGATTCAAATTTATCAAATGTAAGTATTGATGAAATTTTATATGTAATTTATTCATAGTACACATGTGCACTTATCATTATCAAGTACATAGGTACTATATATTTTTGTGTTTCTGCAGATCTGACATTTTACATGTTGAGGGGCATCCCAATGTAGTATTTTCAAGAAATAAAAATATTTTATGAAATAAATATACAAACAAATAGATTACAGTAAATTAAATTTCATAATCTACTGCATAATAGTATCAGTTTTATATCTTTGAAAACGAAAATTAAGTTTGATACACAATAAAATAATTTATTGAGCATTTTTTAGATCTATATTTATAAATACATTGTTTGTAAGAAAATATTATATGAAAGTACTACTTGCGATGCCACTTAACATGGAGAACAGAATTTTAATGTAGTCATAAAATAGATGCTTTTTAAGCATTTCTAGGAATATTATATAAATAACCAAACATATCGTAAATTTTATCATTTTATAAAGGTACAATCAATCTGAGTAAAATCGAACAAAAACTAAATATTTCTTTTAGAATTTTAATCTCCTATTAACTGTAAAATAAAGAATTAATGATATTTATGGATTCCAAGATTCAAAGATTTTGTTGAACAATATATTTTTTTAAATTAGGATTAACAACAGTGTCCAAAGTTTTCCAGGTTATTAATTGTCACTTAATATAATTATTAATTTTACAATTTCTTACTGAAAAAAATAAACAAAATGCGTATTATGGACGTAGAATTCATAAAATATATGTCTTAAAAACGTGTAAGCAAGTAATAATAACTTTCATAACAAAAACAAACAAAATTGAAAAAATAATATAAAAATAGTTCAAACTTACCCCAGATTGACTGTATGTTTATTTTATAATTTTAAATCAAACGAAGGGTAACAGAAGTATCACATTACATATTTTTATTAAAGCAAACCAAAATTGTATGTATAATAAAATGGAAATCCACTTTTTTTTTAATACATATCGATGAACATAGAACATTATACATACATATATCAAATTTTGAATGATATTTATGTATATTTTATAGGTACAGGTTTCATTACCTTAGGTCAAAACTGATGGAAAATATTATAACTTCCTTATAACCATTTACATCAGTTCACCTTCCCTTGTTATATTATGAGTTAAAATATTAATGTGACCATTTTAAAATGGCTCTTTGCAATCTATTTTAAAATTAAACCTTAAAAATAACAAATTCTTAAATATTGAATTTGATTCGAAAAGCTGGGATGCCTTAGACGCAAAGCTAAAACAGGGTTACATTGTGTAAAATCTTCAAGTGCGAAATTTAAAATATACTTTACTTATCAAATAACAGCTTGAAAATGTAAATATAATATGACATTGTAAATAAAATATTAAAAACAATGATACAGAATTCTTTACTTGGTAATTTTTAACACACTAAGGAAAGGTATTTTTACCCGTTCGGTCGATAGATGCTTAAGGATGGGAAGGGTATTTTTACCTCATGTACAGGCCTCATTTAAAATTAAAAAAAAAGGAATTATTTGATGTTTTTATATGAATATTGTGTACCAATCTCTTTGTTAAGGTCTTAACTATATGTACAAAATTATCGAATTCCGTCGCCAGCACTCCGTAGAAAACACCCGTCTTTAGTGTGTTCATAAAACATAATTTAGATTTTTTTAACAGTATTTCTTTGGTTACCCTGAAGCTTTACGTAGTATTAAAATCAATATGGAACTACATTAATTCAAATGTTTTATTTATTGTTAAGTATGGATAAGGCAAATAACAAGTTAAATATATAAGACAGAGGTTTCTGGTCATTTGCACGCAAATGCCTGATTATTATATAATAGTTCTTAAAATTTGTATGAATGTAACATTTAATCAAAATATATATGTATCTTAAGATATAGTTAGCGAGTTTCAATTGAAAATTTGATTTTCCCTATTTTGTTTACTATTTTTTTTCAAAACATCCAAATTTATATCAATTTCTTTCTTTTTTACTCCATGTGAATAGCATAAATAATTTTCAGTAACCAAAAATAAAAGCATTTTACCATCTTCTAATTACAGTAATTCTTTTTTTGTGTTTTTCATGTGAAGAACAAATGTTGAAACGATAGATTGGAAATGATAATTACTGTAGAGTGGCGCTTTGCTTTAACACCCCTCATACGTGAATTGCAATTCTCTTTTCTTGTATTTTATTTGCATGGGTCTGCTAACACAATACGGTAGGAACTCTCCGAAACAACGATATAAACTCATTAAGTTTTGTGGTGACACAATATATATCAAACATGGACACGTTGCCATAAACAACAGTTTACTTTTAACTATGCGATTGTCCACCTCCATAGTGTAATGGTCTGCATGCTCGGCTACCATACTGGAGGTCCCGGGTTCGATTCCCAGGGGGGGTCAAATAAATATAAGTGATTTTTTCACTCTAATATTTATTCCATTAATTACCCTGGACTGGTACCTGAAGCGGAGGGCTGATCACCTTTTCTTCATGTGTTAATGATCAAGATAACACTATTTATATGATGCAGTGCCCTATGCACCATCGGGTGCGGGGAGGGTTTGAAGAATGCGATAACAAGTAAAGTATCTTGGTTGACCGCTGAGCATGGATAAGAAATGTGCAAAAATGACATTACATACTTAAGTTAATAGAGGTAAAATCAAAATGTGTTCACTTTAGTAATTTTGTAAGAAAAATGTTTTTAAATTGCAAACAAAACCCACAGCAAAATTGTAACCCTATCGCTAAGCTGTTAAAATGCCCCAAAATGGCAAGAATAAGACACATTATTACATACAATATTTTATAAGAGTAAATGATAAATGTGTTGACGTTTTATGTGTACAAAATACACATTAACACCCATAATATTATAATATACAAAATATTCCTAATTGTGTAGTGACAATTAAGTGCTGGGATCAAAATTTTGAAACATAATAAAGATGTGTATTATATTTATACATTACAATGCATAACATATATAAAAATAATAGTACTCATAGAGAAGTAAATGTACATTAAGATTTTTTTTGGTATTCTTTTTTAAATTTTTTATTCTTGGTATGTTAATTAATATGAAAAAATATAATCATTCAATATCCAATACTACAAATGTGCAGGAACTGTAATTTAAAACATATATAATATTTTCGGTTGTAATATCATTTAACAAGTACATTTTAATTTTGTTACTAAATAATAATTTATTGTTCAATAAAAAAAATATACAAAACTGTTGCTTTATTCTTCAATGAAATATGGCAGAATTTGAAATCATTTTAATGTGCAATAATCAAAATTCCCAACACACCAAAAGTTTTTTTAAATTTGAAATCGAAAGCACTAATATTTTCTAAAGTAATTTGTATTTGTGAATTTTAATAAACTAATTTTCCATAAACAAAAGCGAGGCATGGAAATGTTATGGAAAGAAATTTATATTATTAAAAAAAAATTAAATCATTAGTTTTATGTGATTTTATTCAGAATTTCATGCAAAACATTTTTTTAGATTTTGTTGAAATCTTTAATGTTTTGCATGATAAAAAATATTGGAGGGACCAGAATTGGGTAATATTTTTCAAATTTTAACGAAATTCAAATCAACAAATTTTTAATATGGTTAATATTGAGGTTAATCATATTATTTATAATAATTAAAAAAAAAATATGTAAACATTCATATTATGACAAATTTAGAAGATGTTATTAAATTACAACAAAATTCAAATAAAAAAAGAGTTATCGTTGTTTGAATTACCGAGCTTTTACGGTACTTGCAGTATTGGACTATGAATGATAACATCCGTTCCTGAAAATAGTTAAGTTTTTACACTACCGGTGCTTGATAATACCACACATTTAATAAAATTAATGTTTTCATTATTTGTATACCCGTCAAATGTTTGATAAATAGTAGTGGTACAAATATTTATTGGCCAGCAATAAACATGTCCTTGTATGGAAAGCTGGCAATTATGTATACAAAAGGTATTAATCATTAATGCTCATATAAATATAAAGAATCTTATGTTCCTAATTACACAATCAATATAAGGTCGATCCTTTGAGTAATGGGTTTGGTCACTCCGCAATATGCAATAACTATTGGGATCGCATATCTTGAACAACGTCTCTTACAAATAAGCGTACAATATACTAATATTTAAGATAGAATACATACTTAATGCGGTTTTTCAACATTCAAAATAGAAACTTTAATAAATATTATTGCCAAACATAAAAATATAACAATCGCACGGAAATTACAAAACAGAATTTTGCCAATGGAAAACAATGAAATAAATTTAGTTTTTATGCATTATACGTTTCATAACTTGAGGCGGAGCATCTATCGTTTTTATACGAAAAAAGATGGAAGTCTGAGCATCCCAGGGCTTACGACCTGGCATTCAGTTGGCTTAAATCACATAATACGCTTGTATTACATTCACCATATTGCATTAATTTTAGAAAGATGTATATATGCACTATTGTTGGATTCCTTTCATGTGTTAGTTGTAATTTTAAAGAATTTCAGCTGACGGTGGTACCCACAGTTGAGAATTTGTGAAGTATAGCATTCTCCGATTGAATATTGCAGAACACATTAATTATTTTCAAGTTGCAAATTTGATTTAATTATGCATTTTCGAGTGATATTAATGGCTTGGAATACCTAAATAGCATACTTAATATCGAGTTATATTTATCAAATATATAAATCGATGTATGAAGAATGCCTCAGTAGTGGAGTGATTAGAATGCGTGTACGGGTTGTACTCTCAACTGCGTTAGCATAAATATGTATCTGTTTTCCACATGAACATAACATCACTTTACTGGCAAACGTTTTATATTGGCTAATTTGACTTCGAAATGCAGTTAGATCGTGTATTATACCGTTAATTATAGTGTTCTGTGGAGAAAAATATAGTAACCCTGCATATAAAACTACTTTTATTAAATTGAGATGTTTCATAAAAACAACCATTTCATAGTTGTTTTTGTTAGTGATAAGATGAAAATATCCAAAGTAAACTTTTCATGAAGTATATATATATTTTTTCATATATAAAAACAGTGTAAATATATTTCTTAAGTAGTTTTATTTTTATTTACTAACGAATTACTAAAATCAGCAAATAAAATTAGAAATATTGATAACTTAAAAAAACAAACAAAAAATCTGTCTATATTCTCAAATTTTGGGGAAATTATCTTTCTAAATTATGAAAAGCTTTATATGAAAATCATTGGAAGGAGGCGAATTTCGAATTGTAATGAAATCTAATTATGGTCCTTAGAATTAATGAGATTTTAATGTATGGTCATTCGTTAATTACGTTGAATTTTCTTTGAGGCGTTCAGATTAAGTGGAATAAAAGTAAATAAAAAAAAACTGCTGTAGTAACTTACTACATTTCTTTATGTGACCAATTAGCATTTCTATTTTGTACGACAAAAGCCTTGTTAACTTTGTGGTATGGTAATATAACACTCTCTTTTCCATTCATCGTTCACTTTGTGTAATATGTAACACTTAAAATTTAAAGTGGTATTATACAAAAGTGAATGATGAATGATAAGGAGTGTTATTAGCATTTTACCTAAAAATATATCATCAGAACAAATTGACAAATAAAACTGCAGATTCTTCAAATATCTATGAGTGCAAGGTTCCATACAAAATGTGGATCAGATTCTTATAAACATATTCTGAAGAAGCAATTTTCAACACTAAAAATAAGTAAATGTAAGAGTTGCTAAAATACCAACACTAGCTAGAAACTAAGTAGTACGAAATCTTAACGAATACAAATAAGAGAAACTCAAAACTATCAAAACGATAAAGAGTTAACGTTAACTAAAGTGAATATTTAATAAATATGTAAACGGTTAATTTGAAGGTACATTAACATCACATTGACGGCATCATATTTAATGCTTATCTTATATTAATATTACTGTTTATTCATTACAATATAGGTATAAATACAATTTATATAAAAACTAAGTTTATATACCTTACGGCTAGAACATAATTATCATATCACTTATTTTAGATCATTAATGTGGTTTACATACAATACAATAAAACAAAACTATACTAAGATTATAAATTACTGTAATACAATAAGAGACTAGTAATAAATATGCCTGATATCTCAGTCCAATTCCCTTTCCAATTACATACGAACTGTATGTAATTGATCGGCCAACACAAATATAGCCCCACAAACAAAATCGGCCTGGCGTGAAGACCTAATGCCATTTATTCAATAAGTTTTATCATAATAAATTAAAATAATTAACTGCGGACATGACTGACCATTATGTACTTCGGTGTCATAGTGCACAAACTAGTTAAACAAACGGTCTAGTTTACGTATCTGGATTTTTTTTTTACTATTTTATATGTAATACGAATATAAGTAATAAATTTAACGCCTATCTTCACTCTGTAGCTGTTTTAGTCATCACTTTTTGTCACCTGAATGCAGAACTATCCAAAGTTGCATACAAGCCAATTATGATTTTATTCATATATGTATTGCGTTTTTTATCCAACTGATTTAAATAAATAGCTACCCAAACATTAATCTAATTATTCAAAAGAAAATACATACTACTAAATGATTGAATCCCTTTAAAAATTTTAATTGCCTCCCATGTAAAATTTCCTTATATGCAGTACGGATAGTTCTGCATTCTGATGACAATTTGTTTAAATTTATCACAATTGGTACATTTGTGCACTATGACATATACCTGGATTTTGATAAAATATAGAAAAATGAAAACTTTTATTTTATAGAAGCTACTTATTCCAAAAGCCACAGATATGTTAAATGAAAAGTTATGAAAATAATTCAATGCGTTAAATATAAAATAATAAAAAAGAAAGACAAACTAAAAATAAAAATGATTCGTCAATTTTGTTATGTTGAAATAATTTCTTCATAACTTCCAAAATGTGGCTCAATTGACTTATATATTTTTCTTCGTTGGTATTGATAATAAGTATAAAAAATATATTATGAAGAGTTTAAAAAAATCTTAACCAAGATAAGAGGCATTGTTACTCGTCTGATCACCTATCACAAAATTACAAAGCTAAAATTCTAAAAATATAGCTTTTGGTATAAAAAAATATAAATACTACATCTGTTTTCATTCATATTCTAACATAATATACAATTTGACATGATGACATTGAAATAATACAAATACGTCCGATACATAGGTATGTAAAAACAATATTTAAAACAACAAACAAAAATAATCATTAACATACTAGTAGTTGCCTTTCTGATAATTTTCTGATAAACTTAATAAGCAATAATTTTTTATATTCTTCATATATAATATTCTTATTTTTAATTGTTATTTTATGAATTTTTAGAGCTGATAAAAAATATTATACATATTTCAAGTACATATGTACTAATCCTTGTATACAAATACACAATGAATTATTACAGGTTTACGTATAATTACAGGTAAAGGTTTCGGCAATATTACTTCACAGAAAATTTAACAAATGGCTCTTCAAACTCGTACACAAATAGTATTTATCGAGTGAAGAAACAAGAAAAAAGGCTGCTCAGTTTTGGAAAAATAGCTAAAAGTCACAGTGAAAAAAAAAAAACTTTAACAAGCCAATTACATGTCATAAGCATACCAATGTAAATACTGAGGTTTCTCTATTTTCTTTTTTCTTTTATTAAAAGGTGTATGTTGAAAGATTATCAAAATTATAATATATCGTGCGATAGGCCTGTGACGTTACGTTTGCCATTTGCTGCTATTTTTGCAAGCGCGTTTCACAATCTTTTAGTCGATTATTTCACTAATACAAAATTTTGAAGGAAATCTTTACACCAAAACAATCAAGTCATCAATTTTATTTAACGCTTTTGACTGTTGTCACATGAGCTCATTAAGGATGAGGTGCGATATCATAATGCGCAACAGGTTAAGTTTTCTGTACATTGGAATCATAATTTACACTTAGTCAAAAGACCATATTTCAACAAATTATAGTAAAAGGCCGTTAATTAAAAAATAAAATGATAAAATTAAAAATAAAGAGCCCACTAATTTTAATAAACTATGTATGTATTACAATGTATTTTTTGTCAGCGAAATGAAATTTTTTATTTTTTATTTTTTAAAGTTTGTAACAAAGGAGGGTCCTGAATTTCGAACTACGGCTAAATTCTAATTAATGACCTTTTACTGTACACATATTTCTCACAAATCAATAAAAACTGGATGTACAAAAATAGAAACAGCAAAAAAGTTTTTATGATAAATATTATTATTGCAAAAATAGATTAACATTTGTTTTTCTCAAATATAATATCAATTTCTATATTCATTTTTTTTCACAAATACAACATCAATTAGTAAGATTTGAACATGTTTATCACTGCTTTTTTTGTTATTGATTATCACAAAATATTTCGTTCACTTTTAGTGAATTTTACAGTTGAAATTTTTCAAATAGACATACGAGTTTTGAAACATCATTTTTTGGTTTTGTCTTTTTAAAAATAATTAGATGTTGACTTTAAATACGAAAATAAAATAATATTTTCTTTTCATTATTTAATGGCTTTTAACCATTCTTTGCCCTTGAGGTAATATTTCTCGATAATGGATTTACATAAATTATCCAAAACTATTATTATTCAACCTAATCAATTAAAATAAAACTCAAAATGAAATTGAATTCCATCATACAACTTGATAATAACAAATAAAATAATATTGGTATGTTAAATCATATTTATATTTGCATACGCTATTTTGAAAGCAATATATTATTATATAAGTATTGCAGAGACTGTCATCATTTTTAATTTATTGTAATCATCAAACATGAGTAAGGCGTAGAATAATTGATGCATAAGCGGAAACAAAAGTAGATATAATGGTACAATAAGATTCAAATGCGTTTTTAACACCCCTTAATATTTTATAGTTTGTAATTAATGGACTAGTTAAATTAACAACAAAAAAAACAATATTAAATAAGAAAATATTTCAGATATATATTTGGTTTTGGTAAATATGTTAATTTAAATTCTATGAGCTATTTTAAAATGAAAGAAAATCTTAGATTTATTATAATATACATTATTCTTAATATTAAATTAGTTGAAATTCTAAATAGCCCGTAGTTTATATTTTACATAAATACCTGGTTCAGATAAATGAATTGAATACAAAATAACAAAAAATGTGCTTAACAGATAAAGATATGAATGAAAAAAAAGAAAACTTAATGTCTTAAAATGAAGTAAACCTAATAACACAATTCTTAGTAGTACTGAGTACAGTGATACATATAATGTGTACAAATCTAGTTAAACTAAGCTATATCATTTTATTATGCAAACGTAAAAGATATTTAGTATGTATTATATTATGAAACGTTAATTCCATTGTTAAAAATCAGATTAAAAATAGTCTTGAGATTTCCATGATGTTCAGACTCCATTCTGTAAAATAAATATCGTTTTATTATTGTTTTGTCCAAGATTAAAAAAACTAATCATATAATATCGCAGTAAAGCGCCTTTGAGGTAGTATTTTACGAAAATGTCACAATATAAATTCTCCAAAATTGTTATTATAAGAATGTAATGGAAAAAAAGGTAGAAAGGAGAATATTTGGTCCGATATGTAACGAGATATCGACAAGATACCCTACAAAAATATTAAGAAAAAATATACAAATTAATTTAATGGAATTGAAACAAGAGGTTGCTTTGATCAAAACAAAGATATCTAAGAACTAACTCATTGTTTAATTAATATCAATTAAATGCTGTAAAAAAGTACATCTAACGAGGGAGTAGAGAACAAGTCCATTAATTAGAATAATGACAATTCATAATCTTCCCAATTTTCAAGATCCCAAAATAGACTTTTTGTAAAAAATTATACCAATACTTTTTCCCTCTCAAAAGTATTTATGAATTCTTGTAATTTGACACTATCAGTTAGCAATCCATGTAATTTTTAAATTTATTCAACAGCTGATACTATCACGAAAAAGTGTAAAACCTCAGCTCTCAACCAGCACTATAAATTTGATGAGAGTGCCTTCGCTGCTTCAGGCCTAATGGCATGGAAAGCTTTTCCACCACAAATAAGAAAAAGTAAATGATTTAATAAAAAAACGCATTAGTTTTCCCAAATATTTAATCATTTTCTTGTTTTTCTTTTACAGTTTGATTGATGGGCCATGGAAGATGTTGAAGAATGGCACTCTACAACCTCCGATGGCTGGATAACTCAATAATATATTTTAATTTAATAATATAACCTTTACTTATAACCCTTATCCGCACCCAATGGTGCATAGGGCACCGCATCGATTTGACGCAGTGTTATCCTGATCATTACTTACAAGAAGGCAAGGTGATCACTCTTGCGCTTCAGGAACCAGTGCAGGGTAATATTAAATAAATATTACAGTGTAAAATCACTAATATTTATTTTCACCCCCCTGGGAATCGAACCCGGGACCTCCAGCATGGTAGCTAAACACGCTGACCATTACACCACGGAGGCGGACCACAATAATATAACCACTAAAGTATAAAAAACGAGCTAGACTTGATATACATAATATTAAGCCGAAAAACAGGCATTTTTCTATGTTAGTCACTCTGATCAATTTATGTTATATTTATGTACATCATTTTGGTTGGCCATTGAGGTTGTATTTTACAAAAAAGTCACTACGTAAATCATCAAAAATTATTATGAACACATTATTATCTGGCAGTTTTTAAATCAACCCCGACCCTAATGAGTAAAATAATTAATTAATTAATCAAAATTAACCGCAAAACCAATTCCGATCTGTACAATGTATTCTGGAGTATCGCGCTCTACCAAAAGTAAGCAAATATAATGCTTACAAGTACCTTTAGTATGTTTAAAACACTTTTAAGTGTTTCCCGCAAACAATGTGTTAAATACAATATATAAATGATGTCTTACCGTTATAATCACATCGTTTTGAGCCAATTTCAAAATCATATGAAATATTTCAAAATTCGTTTAGTCCCCCGTCTGGAACACCGCCCTTCACCTTCTCCAGAACTCGGTTCACAAACTCTGATGAATGTCCCGCAATTTTCACTTCTGAAAACGAAAAAAAAAAAATCAAATCAATATCGTCAAATTCGAAAAATAAAATACTTAGAGCACTCATCTAAAGCAAATAGTGAATGAGGAGGGAAACGACATTGGTTATGCAAAAGATCAAAATGGCTCGAATTTCTGATAACATGGAAATAAGTATGAAACTCTATAATAAAGGTTATTATTTATTGTCCACCTCCATAGTGTAGTGGTCAGCGCGTTTGGCTACTGTGCTGGAGGTCCAGAATTCAATTCAGGGGGGTCAAAATAAATATGGGTGATTTTCACTGTCATATTCATTTAATATCACCCTGGACTGGTACAAGAAGCGACGAATTGATCACCTTGCCTTAATGGAATTAAGGTTTAACATAACACTGCGTCGCTACAATACAGTGCCCTATGCACCATTGGGTGCGGATAAGGGTTTAAAAAAAAATTACTCGGTAAATACCACTATTTCTTACAATCTATTTTGACACGTTTTTTTTTACATACGGCATCATTATCACATATCGTATGTAAATCTCAGTCTAAATTTTAGAGTTGTGCTCTTGGGGTCTATCTTCACATGTAAATCAGAATTCAAAAGAGGAAAAATATCATTCAAGCAATGACTTAATACCATGTAATTAAAACAATATCTTTGTTTGACTTATGAAATAATGGCAAGTGTGTACTTACTTGTTGCGGATTTGACGATTTTGTCAATATGGGTTTCATAGTTCTGGACGTTAGACGAACTCACTTTTCTCGTTATAATAGTCTTCATATGGGATATCCCATTAATGAGTCTTTCTGTAAATATACACAACAAAAACATTACGCAGTGAAATAGTTTTAATTGTGATTATAAACATTAGATTACAAAATTATCAAACATATAAAAATAATTTTATTGTGATTTTTTTAAAAACTATTACATAAACGTGACATTGATAACAATATGCACTAGCATTTTACTCATATAATAAAATGGTTCCTTTTTTGTATTTACACATACAAAGTAAGTATCTGGTGACATGTCATGTAGAGATATTTAATTATACATTAATAAAACAGCACATATTGTGTTCATGATCCAGGCCGTTCAGCTTGAGCTCGTTTGCCTCATGCTGCGCCTTCTTGAGGCGACATGTCACGTGCAGATATTTAATTATACATTAATAAAACAGCACATATCGTGTTCATGCTCCTGGCCGTACAGCTTGAGCTTATTTGCCTCGTGCTGCGCCTTCTTGAGGCGACATGTCGTGTCGAGATATTTAATTACACATGAATATAATATGTATGTAGTACTTACCGTGTTCACTAGAACTTGTCGGGCTTATACTGTACCTTTTTGAGGCGACATTACATGTAAAGATATTGTATTACACATTAATAAAACAGCGCTTACTGTGTTCATGCTCCAGGCCGTACAGCTTGAGCTTGTTGGCCTCGTGCTGCGCCTTCTTCTTGAGCCGGCAGGCCCTGGAGGCGAGCTTGTTTTTCTCCTTGCGTGTCTTGGGGCGGACGTTGAAGGGCAGCTCGCTGACGGGGGTCATGTCGTTGATGACCCTCCCGAGCCCGTCCAGTTCCTTGCCAATCATGAACAGCTTCTTCGGGTTGGGTGTCAGGTCGTTGCCGTCCCCTTTCCGGGCTTTTCCACTGCGGAAGAAATGAGAAAATTAAATATAAAATTCACATAATCAATATTTGACACTCCGTGACTGTCTGTTTTATAACAATTTCTATCATCTATCCCATGTTGTGTTATATGCACCATCTGGGTCAAAGAAAGCATTAACACATTGTTATTATTACTAACACAAAAGTAACCACGAACCCAGTTCAGATCTGTACACTGTTTTTGGCATCACTCGCACTCTACCAAAAGTAAGCAAATAAAATGCTTATAAACGTTTCCCGCTCTCTACTAACAGTATGTAAAAGACGCTTTTTAGCGTTTCCCGCAAGTAATGTGTTAAGATAAATCTTATAAAAACTGTGCAGCATCATGATACTCTAATATACCAGCAAAAAACTTATTTTTAATTGGTAAAAAAAGGTACAAATCTGTAAGTTCAAAACGTATAAGGTGATTAAATTTGAAAATATTTGAACATTTCTTCAAGATCTTCTTACTAAGGTATTTATATTGATGAAAGTTGGATTTATATTTTGGCAGATGTCAGCATTTTTTATTATCTGTGATTTGTATTCTAAATTGCATAATTCAGTAAAATACACACATAATAATTTACATAATATCGCGATATCACTTATCTGTGGAACTTTTTATTATCACAAGGTATTAGTGGATACAGGTTGCAGTGTCTCCACCCCTCCACTGTTCCCGGTAGATTGTAACATTTTGAGAAAAGTAAAAACTAAATTGTATATATATTTTTCGTATATGGACATTAAGAAGACTTGCCAAATATGAATACTGTGTAGTGTTAGATATTTACATGTGTTTCAAATTAATATATATATATATATATACATATATATATATATATATATATATATATATATATATATATATATATATATATATATATATATATATATATATATATATATATATAATATATATATATATACATATATATATATATATATATATATATATATATATATATATATATATATATATATATATATATATATATATATATATATATATATATATATATATATATATATATATATATATATATATATATATATATATATATATATATATATATACATACATATATATATATATATATTTATATATATATATATATATATATATATATATATATATATATATATATATATATATGTATACATACATAATTATATATATATATATATATATATATATATATATATATATATATATATATATATATATATATATATATATATATATATATATATATATATATATATATATATATATATATATATATATATATATATATATATATATATATATATATATATAAACCAATTTCAAAACATTGTTCTTGAATCACTAGAGACATCTATTGGTGAGATGAAAAGAATAATATGAAAAATACTCCTATAATTGGAGATAATTCAGATTTGTGAATAAGTATTTGGACACAATCAAAATGTTGTAAACAAATATGTGAATTTAAGCGCTAATTTTGTACGGCCGGCCTGGCGAGCATGGCACTGAAGAGCGTGTAAATCCGCTAAAGGTAGAGAACGGGTTAAGAATGTAGCAAGCGGTGTCACCTGTGTTTGATCCCGCGCACGCTGCAGCTGGGGCTGAAGACGGGGTCGGTGACCTCGTTGAGCACGTGCGGGTCCTCAAGCTTGCTCTTGAGGACGAGGCGCTGCCCCTTGGGCCCCTTGGCCTGCACGTTGTACTGCCAGAAGAAGCGCTCCTTCTTGGTCATCCGGCGCTGCTTGCTTCCGCTCTTCCCGTCCTGGTCCTCCTCGCCGTCCTCTGGAGACAAGCGACAAAATTAGCAGGGCGTTGAGATAAATCAATCAAATCAAATAAATTTATTCAGTAATTAACATATCATAGTCGTACAGGAGAAAGTGACCAACTACCAAAACGTAAAATGTTCAGCAGGGCCATTTAAGTCACTTTTGCTTGGCAAGAAAATAAACATCACAATGCAGTTAATCATAATAATTTTGCACAATGGTGCATAGGGCACTGCATTATATAATCACAGTGTTATCTTGATCGTTAACACACGAAGTAAGGTGATCAGCCCTCCGCTTTAGGTACCAGTCCAGGGTAATATTGAATAAATATTAGAGTGAAAAAATCACTTTTATTTACTTGACCCCCCCCTAGGAATCGAACCCGGGACCTCCAGAACGGTAGCCGAGCGTGCTGACCATTATACTATGGAGGCGGACAAATAATAAGTCAATATATTATAGTCATAATAAGTCAATATATTATACTTCTAAGTTTAAAATCCGTTGAGATGTTTTTCAGGGCAATATTAAGCTAGTAAGATATCAAATAGTCAATGATCACGTTTTTGTAAAACAATGCACATAGCCACTTTCTCCTGTATGACTACGATATACATTACAAACATTCATTTAACACTTTGCATTCCTACAACACAGACCCGTGTATTATGCGTCTAGCGCATGGTGGGTGCCCACTACACGGATCTGTGATCGCGCACATCGACATACAAACGCGTCAATCTATTGCGTACACTGATGGCGAGAGTTGGATACACTGATCCGTGTGATACGTATAAATGGGCAAATATACCATAAAAAATTACAAAAATTAATTTAATTGGTAATAAAGACACTTATTACTATTGGAAACCAGAAAAAAATTCTATAATTAGTTAAGGCGTAAATATTAAACACATAAATTACAAAGTTAGTAAAAAGACTCTTGTTAAAGATGTAGAAGAATTCAGCTTCGGAATACCTCCTCAGACACATGGAATAGATCAATATTTGGCGTGATATTGTTCAACATAGCGGTAGCTCTTCCTATAGACATAACAATCGGCAGGTTGGTACTGTAATAGGAATGTGTAACAATCTATGCCGATGCTGTCTTAGGTAACTATCGGGAACATACAGACCAATGCTCCGCACAATTTCACGATTATCGATGATACCGTGCAACAATCTATAAAAATGCGTAATCAAATACACATTCCTACTAGTCTCTAAACTATTGTGGCCAAGCAAACTCGGTCAGGTAGAGCCAAGGATTATACCCGTACTATCTCATGTAGAGATAACTCAGAAACTTCTTTTGGACTATCTTCACCATAAACTACCGATATGTGCAATAGCAGGCTGTGAGAATGATATATCAATTTTTACATCGGGGATAGAATGTTCAAAATACAGTAGAACCTCTCTTGTTCACCCTCAGCTGGCCTGCCACTTGTCATTGCCAACAGTCAACAAAATTCCATAACTAGCTAATTTTATACCATAGGCTACATTCACTATTAATATTATGTATTTTCAATAATAATTACAGCTTTTGTGCGGTATAATGCAATGTCATTAATGTAGAGAGCAATACATACTCATTTATTAGTTCAGAAATTGTTTTTTACTGTAAATCTGTATTTTTATATATTTTCAGATATTCTGACCCTTTTTTGCATTCCAATCATAATGAGTTATAGTAATCAGAAAAATAAAAGGACCACTGAGAAAACATATAAATTAAACTGATAAATTTAATCGAGATACAATAAGAAACGCTAGGATCAGGGAAATATGCGAGATCGAAGATGTCGTTAGGTGGGGAAGGCAACGAAGGAGACAATGGTATGCGCATGTGAGGAGAATGGAACCATCCAGACTCCTCCACATCGCACTGTACGGCCAACCCCATGGTAGACGACTCCCAGGCTGACCACCAAAGAGATGGGTCAATAGCTGGGAATCGACATCGCAGGAGGCTAATCCCTCTAAAAAACAGGCCACAAGGTCTATGATGAAGAAGAAGGAGAAGAAGATAAATTTAAGACATTCTATAAATTTCAAACGCTGTGCATTATATGTGTATAGAAAAAAAAATTAATATTTTTTTACAAATCACTATTATTGCAGATAACTTCATCACAATTTAGTAACTTTATTCAAAATTCAGTTCAATTATATCACATTGTGCTTGAGATTGTAATATCTCTTTTGAGCTAAGATAATAGAAGAAGGTCTTGTTAATACTGAAGCATTATTAAAAAATATAAACAAAAACCTGTTACATGCTAAGCAGATTGATTGAATAATAAAATCAGATTTATTTATTCTATTGGGTGCTTTAAAATGTATTGCGAAACAAAAAAAAATGTTAATGCATTTGTTTATATGAATATTCACATGGCTGGCGAGTGGAAATTTAGTCTCCATTTTGACTTATTCTCATAATGATTTGCAGAAATTGATTTGTTTCCTTATGCAAAATTATAATTCCTTCTAAGAATTTTTATTTAAGTGTGCATAGTTTTTGACCCTTAATTAAGGACAAAAAACAATTGGTCGGAAAATGGATTTGGAAGGGAGAGAAAGAGAAATGTGTTAAGGGTGTCAAAGTTCATTACATTTTCAAAAGAACTGATAGTAAGTGTGTGTTGGTCAAACTGGTTTGATAAGGACAAATACCAGAATAATCCACTTTGAATGGGAGATAAATATAACATACATATTTATGTTATGTAGATACATGTACAGAACATGGCAAGGATTGCATGAATTATGTATGTATGATGCAAGAATCAAAAGAATTTAATTTAAAGAACTTTTCAATACAATAAAACTCTGATCAATAGAAACATATTGATAATGATTTATTTGCTGCAAATTGCAACAAATAAAAAATAAACAGTAATCACGTATATTTCTTGAATGTTTTTCCCAGATACTTTGCGGCACATTTTATAAACTTTATAAAATCAAACAACTTTGTTTTAACCACTTTTTTATTATTAGTACACTAAAACTTACCGGTTTCAACAAGAACCTTGTCATCTTCAGGGTTTATTAAATTTTTTAGTGTTTTAGAATTTAATAAACCCTGATGATGACAAGGTTCTTGTCGAAACCGGTAGGTTAAAGTCTACTAATAATAAAAAGACGCCTCCGTAGTGTAATGGTCAGCACGTTCGGCTACCGTTCTGGAGGTCCCGGGTTCGATTCCCAGGGGGGGTCAAATAAATATAAGTGATTTTTTCACTCCAATATTTATTTAATATTATCCTGGACTGGTACCTGAAGCGGAGGGCTGATCACCTTTCCTTCGTCTGTTAACGATCAAGATAACACTGTGTTTATATAATGCAGTGCCCTATGCATCATTGGGGTGCGGATAAGGGTTTGAATGAAAAAAATAAAAAAGTGGTTAAAACAAAGTTGTTTAATTTTATAAACTAATCACATATAATTGGCAAAGGACTGATAAGTACATTTTCACTATAAGAAGCTTCATCTTCTTGGTTTAGACAGGTTGGTCTGCTTGTCTTTAGACAATGATACTTCCTACTATACTTTCTCTTGGCGGGTTGTCTGTTGATCACTTAACTGTTATCTTTTGGAGAAAATTTGTCAGTGCAGGAAATTGTCACTCACAAGTCAAAACAAGACTGTCCGAACATCGCTCGGGTTATTCAATAAAAACGAACGGGTCAATATTTGACTCGGGCAAAGCAGGACTGACAAGTCGATTACAATTTACCCGAGCAGTGCTCGCGCTCGTCAAATGCAATACAAACTCCTTGCCCGAGTCACGCTCAGGATAATCAGGGAACTGGTTAAGGCGGCGCTTAAATAGTTTAAGGAGCACCACAGATTCTGTGAGTTCTTTGAAAATTGCTCATTTTTTCCCCGGTGAATTTCAGATTCTACCTTTCCATCCCCACGTAACCACATCATGTACTCTGCAAGTTGCATATCTTTCCTTATTTGAACTTTGTCCCTTATTGCCTTTCTTGATTTTCATCTTCGAGAATTCATCCGAAGCAATAATTTAGTCCTCTGTGTCCATTGATGTCTCAATTCCTTGAGGCATCGTGAGCCAGTAGCGGGGCTTTGTAAAATATTGAAATAAATATTTATATTTTTACGATATATACAAATATTTCAATTCGATACTATTTTCAAATAAATCTAAGATTTTTTTTTTGTAAAAAGGAATTCAGTTGTAGTTGAAACCCGCCATGATCAGGGTGGCTTTTGGCTCTTTCCCCACTTAATAACACCATTGATAACATTAAACATTTGTAATTGATAGTATTAAAACCGTCATTAATTGACAGTCGAGGTGGCATAGTTGGGCAGACGTTCAACTGTGAAGGCATACATATTTAAAAAAAATATTTATTAAAAATTAATCTGGGTGTTTGTGTTATATTTTTCATATCAACCTTCCCTGTCCTTTTTATCCTACCTGGAGATAAGCCTCTAAGATAGTGATTTTGTAGGTTATTCCATAAATATAAAACTCAGTCCTGCGCTACAGGTTAAGTTTGATATTAAGTAGGTTTATTTTTTATTCCTTTGAAAGTAAAATCCGTGACCTCATTAAAGGTATGCGGTACGATCGTCAGATAAATGAAAATTGAGGGTTAGCTCGATCCAAATGTGAATTTAGTGAAGAGCTTATCTGCCGAAACATGTTTGAATAATGTTATATTTAATATAAAATAAATAAAGCAGCGCACGTGTTAAGTAGAGATAAGCGTGCCATTATACAAAGACAAGAAATAAAGCTATAGCTAATGCACGTGTAAGCAGAGTGTTAATATGTAATAAATCAATTTCAACACAGCATATAAATATTGATTTTATGCACTATGTAAATTTTATCAAATGGCATACTGGTGTGTGAATTACACAAGTTTTTAAATAAATCAGCATCTGCGATACATTAGATTATTGGCATATAGTTGGGTGATATCACAAAATAGTGATTTCTGATAAGAAAAATTGGATCATAATATCAGCACTATGATTGACGGCACAGCAAAACTGGGCTATGTTCATGTATTTTATCTTAAAGAGCAACAAAGACTTGTGAAAACATGTATAACGCTCCGAGAGAAATGTATGGTTAACACTTAAACTAACTAATTAACCATCACACCGCTTTCCCGAATAGAACGCTACACCACTCTATCTTTGCAAACATTCCTTGTCTCTTCCACATTCATGCATCTCATCATACATACCTGCCGATTATTCCGACTCCTGACCTGACCGCTTTCAAGTATTTGACCATCATGCCAAGTTTTCCTAGGTCTACTACATTCTCAGCTCGTAAATAGGGTAAACAATTACCCCTACTAAAACACCAATTAGTATTTTAATTAGCTACATCTAAAAATAATATTGTTTTGATTCTATGTTTGACTCTCTTTAATTCTATGACATTTATGTGTGTAAATTTTAAGATCAATTATAACAAAGATTAATTGCATTTTCAACTTCCTTTTTTGCAAATTGACAAAACAGCTTTTAAAGCTGAAGATTTTGGTATTTGAATCGTTCATGTCTACAGAAAGAGGAAGTTTGTTACATAATCCAAACAAACAAAATTCAAGGATGACGAATTATATTATGACTAGAATATCGTCACATGAGGTGTGTGTAAAAAAATAAATAAAAAAACATAAATATTATTGTATAAAAGATTTATCTTTCTAGATAATTCTATCAAGGCGGGAAAGATAACAATACAGTAATACCCCGAGTTACGCAAGCAATGCTTTCCGAATACCATTTTTTATATTATTTTTCGTATCTTTATTTAGTTTTATGAACATAAATGAACATAGTCTAATACAATAAAATACACAAATATAATAATAAGTATTATCATTTTACTTGCACTTTATCCTGGTCGATAAAATATATATATAAATAACTTATATTATTATTTACTAAAACAAATATTACTCTATCAAATATTCTTTGCATTTTAATCAAAAGTAGCCATATTTTGTAACTTATGTAACTGGAATTTTACATTAAGTCATTTGATCAAACACAAAATTCAGCCCCAAATGAGTTTTGAAGCAGTCAATGAGTTAACATCATACAATGCCATTTGAAGATACAAAGTGTCAAACTTTGAACTTATAAATGTGAAGAAGAAAAATACAAAATGTGCCAGCAAGCTGGACATTAAATGTTTGAAATATAGTAACGAGGAGTAATTTTTTGTAGCTATATTCTCAATATTTATCAATTATCAAGATTGTAATATTTATAAACATGCGAATTAACGTAACTTGAATGATATATAATTTAGGGTGCAACTGTACTTGAGTGTAACGGAAAATAAACAACTTAACTGTATCAGAAATACATTAGTAGTAAACAGCATCAAAATATGAAAAATGACACTGTGTATTTATTATCAGATAAGATGATAGGGATAAGTACAATATACATAAGGCTATAAATTGGGAAAAGTGAAATAGGTGGCATTTTTAGGCTTGCACGGGGTAGAATCGGTAATTTTAATTTAAGTTTTACTTGGTTATTAAGACTATTTCTGCGCTTAAATATATCTTTTGATCAATCGTGTTTAAAAAGAAATAGTCCTAATTACCAAGTAAATCTAAAATTAAAATGGACAGATATTACCAGAAACCGACTGCCGAATCAATTAATGAAATTAGAATCGGTAGACTTGAATATCTTCAGTTACAATGATATTCTTCAATAGATATCCTGTAGGCAGCGCAACTTAATTTTCTTGGCTTCATATTTCATGTTTGAAATTTACCTAAGGCACATAGAATGCTCGGAATTTGTATTTATAAATTGTTGTCCGGCCATTTTTTCATCAACCCTGACCTAGTATAGATATTGTATACTAATTAGGGTTGCCATACTAATCACAAGTAACTTCAAACCCGATTCCAATCTGTACAATGTTTTATGGCATCTCTCGCATTCTACTAAAAGTAAGCAAATAAAATGCTTATAAGCGTTTCGCACAAACAGCATATTGGTAGAGAGCGGGAGACGCTTATAAGCACTATCCGTTAAAACAAGTTTTGCGCAAAAAACCTATTCATTCCTTGCGCGAAAGATATTTAATTTGCTGCCTGTAACCATTAAGAATTCCAGTAGTGATCATGTCTTTAAGAACAGTGTCCGTCGATGGTTGCTTCTCGTTGGAAGGGACAAGGTAGAAAGTGAATTAATTAAAGTCCAGGTGTAATTATTTTATTGTAAAACCTTTGTACTGTAAATTGTAATTGTATATATTGTATGTAATTGTATATAATCTAATAATTTAAAAGAAAGAAATACTAATAAAATAAAATTAAAATTGTATTAACGTGTAAGTATTTTGGCTCAATACAGGCTCAATACAATGTCTAAAGAGCCGTAATACATATAGTAAAAAAAAAATGTATGTATCTATGAAATAAATAAATAAGAAAGCTAAAATTGCTTACTATGGGTATAGTGAGAGAGACGCCAAAAAAAAAACATTATACAGGTGGGAATCGGGTTTGCGGTTACTTGTGATTAGTATACTGAGGGTTAGGCGGCAGACTGTCTGAGAATAATTAGGGTTAGTTTTGATGAAAAAGCCACCGACAACAATGTGTTGAGGGTGTTGGCTCACCGCCGTCTGAAGAGAAGTCCTCGTATCTGTCGCTGTCATCATCAGAGTCCTCGTCCTGAGACAGGTCGTCAGGGGCCTGGGGACTCAGCAGTCCGCCGGTGGAGAGGGAAGAAGTGGATCCCGCTTCTGCCAGAGATCCAGTCGATAGAAGGTGTTTCCGGGGCTCGCGGCGAGCCCATATCTGTAAACATATTTATAATTAATTTACTTATTTCAACGTACACAAAAGTAACTAACTAACCAACCATCACGCCGCTTCTCCGCAGGGGTAGGCAGAGAGAATCGAACGCCACACCACTCTGTCTTTGCAAACATTCTTCGCCTCTTCTACATTCATGCATCTCCTCATACATACTCGACGATTATTACGACTCCTGACCCGGCCGCTTTCAAGTATTTCACATACCTGATTGTGCCAAGTTTTCCTCGGTCTTCCTCTGCTTCTTTTACACTGAGGGATGATTTACAATCATTGCTTAATGAGTACGTATTTATTACTTATTAGTTCATCGTGAGTCATGCACTGATGCATAATACACCCAAACGACACGATCTGTTTTATATCTACTCACCTCCATTATCAAATTGTTGATCCCTTTTATCCATTGACTGATTATTTAAATTTTAAAATGTTGAAAACAATATTAAAATAACAGTGAAATCGACATAAAGGGACTTGTACACATGAATGGTAGCTTGGAATATTTACGGTAGTTTGTACGAGTTCAGATATGCAAACCCGAGTGCCCTAGCTAGTGCAACATTTTTCTTTCCTCTTCCAGCATTCTATTCCTCTTGCATTTCCTTTTGCACATGTAAGTAATCATCAAATATGGTACATTCAATTCCTATATCAGAGAATTTGGATGTGGTACCCTTCGCACCGTTAGGTAAATATAGAAGATAATATCGTTGATAGTTTCGTCTGGATTGAATGCCCGTCCTGAGGTTGGACGCTGTTATACTATTTGAAATGTTGGCTATAAGTGCTAACGGCACGGGCCATAACCCAGAAAAATGCTCTCATGGCTGTGACAACCTAAGTAATTTTACTAGTACTTATTTTTATTTGATTCGTCCGCCTCCGTAGTGTGGCCAGCACGCTCGGCTACCATTCTGGAGGTCCCGGGTTCGATTCCCAGGGGGGTCAAATAAATATAAGTGATTTTTTCACTCTAATATTTATTCCATATTACTTTGGACTGGTACCTGAAGTGGAGGGCTGATAACATTTCCTTCATGTGTTAACGATCAAGATACCATTGCATTTGTATGATGCAGTGCTCTATGCACCATTAGGGTGCGGACAAGGGTTTGAATGAATATATATATATATATATATATATATATATATATATATATATATATATATATATATATATATATATATATATATATATATATATATATATATATATATATATATATATATATATATATATATATATATATATATATATATATATATATATATATATATATATATATATATATATATATATATATATATATATATATATATATATATATATATATATATATATATATATATATATATATATATATATATATATATATATATATATATATATATATATATATATATATATATATATATATATATATATATATATATATATATATATATATATATATATATATATATATATATATATATATATATATATATATATAAAGCATGGCTTTGTTTTTTGTTTTGTTTAGCAGTTACTTATCTTTTGCGTCAATCAAAAACAATTGAATAAATGAATAAATATGTAAGCACAGGTGCTGATTCAGAAAAAAACATGGGGAAGCACTTCTTTCAAAACATTAAAAAAAGTATTTTTTAAGTTTTGAAGACCTTTTTGTATGACCTTTTATTTAATTTGATATAAGTTATAGCGAAATTTTAAATAAACTCGAACGATTCTAGTAAAAGAATACATTTTAAATTGCATCTTTTTAAAGAATAATAACAGTAATAGAGTGCATATCTTTAGAAACAAGGAATATCTATAATAAATGCAGCCATTAATCCATATTTTCTACACTCATTAAAAAATAATTTACCAACTTTCATGATATATGGTGTTTTTCTCTCTCGAATATTGACTGAAGGGTTTTAAAAATATTCACCATTTCGTAACTTGTACCGCCCTAAAAGATTGACATTTTAAAATTGTTGTAGTTTTAATTTAACTTAAATTCAAATACTCCATAAAAGAGGTGACTGAAAGGGTTCAACATTTGACATAATTTTTTAAAAATTATTTTAAAAAATAAGTTAGAACACTTAACGCTCAAAACAAATAATGCTTGTTATAACAGGTGATTAAACCGGACTGAAATGGTAATATTTAAAAAAATATTTACACATTGTTACATATGGTATAGTTAGAAATAAAAAATATATATCACTATACAGAACCTTTCTGCTTAATTTTCTTGGAATTGAAATCACGAGTGAGAGGGGAAAAATGATCACGATAGTGCACATCAGGTGACAATCAGATGTTAAAGTTACGACAGAAAGATTAAGTTGATTCTAGAAATATCATATGGCTTAAATTGTGGATCGAATGATATTTTTTAACGGCAAAAAACCCCATGGTATACATCAGTCCTATTACTACCATCAAAACCATGTATTAACCACTTACTATGCAATAATCAAAACAAAAGCAGGCAAAGATTCTGTCATCTTTCCAGCATCGTTATCTTTTTGTTGTTGTTGTAATGTGTAAGTTATACATGGAGATAAAACCTATTTAAACCTTTACTTTGGAATGTCACCATAATCGATATTTACTTGTTTACGGTGCATTAGCTAAACGCATAATCACATGCCTGCACACACCATGACATCAACCCTTTGCACTTGTAAGTATTTTAGTATGTGCATACAGCCAACTCAATCGAATTCTGATACTTATTACTATTTAATAGTACTTATGTAAAAAAAATTGGATTAACATTAAAAAAATTTATGTGTTTTTGTTAATAAAATACAACTTAGTAGACTCAAAAAATCTGTGTTTGATTTAAAATTAATACATAAATTAACATTGTTTGCGGGAAACACTTAAAATTGTCTTTAACATACTGTATGGTAGAGAACGGGAGACACTTATAGGTGTTCTATTTGCTTACTTTTGGTACAGTGTGCGACACCAAAAAACATTTGTACGATCGGAGTTAGGTTTGCGGTTACTTGTGATTAGGGGTTGATGAAAAAACTGCCCGCCAACAATGCGTTAAGACTTTATTTTCTTAAGAAATTAATCATCTATTGATGAGATGAAAAGAAGCATTGAGAAGAAACCAATAGATGTCTCTAGTGAAGTTCTAGTGATTCAACTTCCAAGAATTTCAGTAGTGTGGTTGTCAATAATGGGTAGAATTGGTGAATGTTACACAGTGTAAACTGATCACTTAAACTAGCCTATGACGGTCATCAGCCCCGTAAATGCCCAGACATCCATTTTCTTCTTCATATTTGATAAGATGTTAAAAAATAAAATACTAATAATATGAGAAATAACTCCTATAATTGGAGATAATTCAGAATTGTGAACAAATATTTGGACACACTCAAAATGTCACTTAGATTAAATTTTAAATTTGAGACAAGTTGATTTTGAAAAAAATTCAAAACGGTATATGAAAGATCTGTGCCGGCGTTTTGTACATTTCGAATTTTACCTTTGTGATATGGCATTGTGTCCTCTGCAGCGTGATGGATAGTTGGCCGATGTGTATATATATATAATTATTGTGTGTTAATAACTACTCGGAAAATATGATTGCACACAACCACCATCAGAAATTGCTTTGTTTAGGATACAATTTGAAAGTACTTAGAAAATGAAACAAGATAGACAAAGCGAACAATGCTTTTGGAAGACTGCCAAACACGTGATTCAGAAAACTAACGAAAGTAGGAAAACACGAGTAGTCGTGGAAACTTGGAGAACTGTTATTACTAAATATAAATATTATTTTTGAGGAATTAAAAGTAAATTGTTAAGGCATACTGTCATTGCTTTGAATCAGCATATAATCTTAATTGATATCTTAAAAGAGAGACAAAGAAGTCTGGGCATTAAACTGCATTAAGTGATGAATGTACATACTGAACAACATGAACTATTCTCTACCCATGATTTGGGGTCATATTACTCTAATTTTAATAATAATAATAATAAAACCTTTATCTGCACCCCAATGGTGCATAGGGCACTGCTTCATATAAACGCAGTGTTATTTTGATCGTTTACACATGTAGGAAAGGTGATCAGCCCTCGGCTTCAGGTAACAGTCCAGGGTAATATTGAATAAATATTACAGTGAAAAAAATCACTTATATTTATTTGACCCCCCATGGGAATCGAACCCGGGACATCCAGAACGGTAGCCGAGCGTGCTGACCATTACACTACGGAGGCGTACTTTAAAAGGATTGTAAAATTAAAGCCAATCTATATGAGTATTGCAATTAAGTAATCTTGTCCGCCTCCATAGTGTAATGGCGAGCACACTCGGCTACCGCACTAGAGGTCCTGGGTTCGATTCCAAGGGGGGATGACAAATAAATACATAAAAAGTGATTTTTCACTCTAAAATTTATTAATATTACCCCCGACTGGTCCCTGAAGCGCAGGAGTGATCACCTTACCTTCATGTAAGTAACGATCAAGATAACACTGTCAATACGATGCAGAGCACTATGCACCATTGGGTGCAGATAAGGGTTAGAAGAGAACAATCTATGCACCTTTAGAAATATTTAATTTCACTTGGTATCTACTAAAATTTATTAAAATCTATTGTAACACGTGTTTCGATGCATTCCAAATAATTTTCAAATACCGTAGTGACACGGAATGCATCGAAACATGTGTCACAATAGATTTTAAGAAATAGTGGTATTCATCAAGTGGAATTTAAATTAAAAATAGATAGATACTAACACAAAGTGACTGCTGAATAAATTAATGAAATGTATGCACCATTGGGTTGGGGCCAAAAAAATATTTTTATTAATATTGCTTTTCCTTCTGAATCGGACTCATTATGGAAGCAAAACAAAAAAATAAGTAAAACAATAAGTCTTCTGTTCATATTTATTTCAAATTTAATTTTGGTAAGGAAATTTAAAACAAGAAATGTTTTTTTTAATACAGAATGCTGCTCACATTGCAGAGAATGGAAATATATTTAATCATGATGGTGAAATAATATGTAATAAGTGTACAGTCACTCGCCATAATAACATAAATATAGATTTTTATTTTTAACAGAAAAAATAAAGAATTTTCCCTTATTTCCGCTATGATATCTATTTATATAAAATAAAGATTATACCTACTGTTTCCATAATCTACTAATAATTATAATATTATAATGTGATGTAATTTATGGATTTTAGTTGAAACTAATAAAGATTTTTTAACAAAACACAAAGATTTTTGGTTACTAATTTCACATTGGGTTTCTAAATAATATTTGTAATTTACATGCAATTGTTTTCAAAGACTGCATTTATAAAAAAATATATATACATTAACACATTGCGGATGGGTATTTTTTACGCCTGGGGACCGCTGGCAACGGGATTTTATAATTATGCACATATAGTTAAGACCTTAAAAAAGAGACTGATACATTAAATTCATATGAAAATATTAAACAATTCCTTAATTTTTTACTTTGAAATGAGGTAAATGCAGAAGGTAAAAATACCCTTTCCATCTTTAAGCATCAATCGACTGAACGGGTAGAAATATCTTTCACGTCCTTAGTATGTTAATAAAAAAAGAAGATATAAAATCTTCTTCATATTTCCTGTTCAAATTTTCTAGTAAAATGCTTAGTTTAGTAAAAAATAAATAAAAACTATGATAAAGTACCTAGGTACAATTAAATACAAGCAATGTCAAACGATAGGAAAAATCGTGCTCACAAAACATGACAAAGACAAGTAATAAAATTAAAGCAAAAAAACAATAATAATATTATTTTCCCTATGTTTATTACCTGATTCATAATAGCCCTACGCTAAAATATTTATGCAAAATCGGTCATAAAATTTACATAACCTTTAAGTGGAGGATGATTCAACATGCCATAGTATGTTTTAATGCTTACAAATATGGCTTAGAATATTTCCATCACAAATATGCATATTATGTAAGCTGAATGAATGAAAATTATTACTTATTTATTGATTTGCCGTTTAATTTGTAGAACTCCAGTTTAATTCATGTATTAATTGTCCGCCTCCGTAGTGTAATGGTCAGCACGCTCGGCTACCGTTCTGGAGGACCCGGGTTCGATTCCCAGGGGGGTAAGAATAAATATGAGTGATTTTTTCAGTGTAATATTTATTCAATATTACCCTGGACTGGTACTTGAAGCGGAGGGCTGATCACCTTTCCTTCATATGTAAACGATCAAGATAACACTGCGTTTATATGACGCAGTGCCCTATGCACCATTGGGGTGCGGATAAGGGTTTTATTATTATTATTATTATTAATCTTTAAATCAAACACAGATTTTTTGAGTCTACTAGGTTGTATTTTACTAAAAAAAAAAAAACATAAAAATTAATATTGTGACAGTTGTTTAGCCTAGTTATGGCATTTTCAATTTGGCGTTTAATTTGTAGAACTTCATTTTAATTCATGTACTAATTTTTAAATCAAACACAGAGTTATTAGGGGGAGGGTAGTGTCCCTTAAACCCGAAAGTCCGTCATATAAAAATAGGTTTAAAATAAATAAATAAAACTTTTCCTTGAAAATATGAACACTGTTTTTAGATATAAATAAACAATGCAAACAACAATTAAATTTCTATTTACATATTGTCTTCGGACACTCGTCATGAAGTGACATTGCTATTTAACATTGACATGCTTACGTTCAGTAATCCTGATTTGTAAAGGGACTCAAGTTTTGTTTGCACTTTTGAAGTTTGGTGATTTTTTATAAACTCTCTTAAATAACGAAAATGCGTAAAATATTTTTTGACTGGATTTTTCGTCTAATATCCAAAGTTCGTTAAACAGAGCTTTTACTGTATTGATTTGTATTTACTGTATTACTTATATCGAGGTTTTACTGAATTAAAATTGCATTCGAATTATCAACTTAATAACAACAAAAAGTGAATTCTACATAGTAATTTTATTCATTCATTAGATATTAAAGAGAATTAGGCATTTTTAATTTATTTCAAACAGGAAGTGAAATAAAAGACCACCGAACATTCTTGAGGAAATATTTCACAGGCAAAAAGTTGAATACCTTGAAAGAAACATTACATAATAATGTGAAGTAATTCATATGGACAGCTCAGTATCCAAATAAAAGATCCTTTCTAATAAAATTCTGTACGCAAGTATTTCCGATAAGAATAACGTATTGGTATCGCTGCGAGATAAGCGGGTCAGAAGGGACCTCAAATAATGAAGTAACCCCTGTCTGGCACAACTGTGACTACTCCGTCGTACGATATCTATTTGGTGTCATGTAAAAATTGTTAGAAATCACTGTAATAAGGTCAATGATCTGAATTTTCTAGATGAAACATTAACGGTCGGGTTGTGGTCCTGTATAGTAGCCTCTTAGTTGGAGCTTATGGGTTCATATATTCTCTAAAATGTGAAAATATAAATAAAAGTATTTTTCTTCTTCTTTTTTTCACTCTAATATTTATTCATTATTACCCTGGGCTGGTACCGGAAGCGAAGGGTTGATCACCTTTCCTTCACGTGTTAACGATCAAGATAACACTGCGTTTGTATGATGTGGTGCCCAACGCACCATTGGGTACAGATAAGGGTAATGGGAACCCGGGACCTCCAGTGCGGTAGCCGAGCGAGCTGACCATTGTTACACTACGTAGGCTGATGTGTATAATAAAAACACAAATATTTCTATCTTTAAAATAAAATAAAAAAATATTAGATATAAAGAATGGTGGTGCTTGGATTTCTTTCATTGCGGGTTGCAGGAATACTGAAAATTTTCTAAAAAGAAAAAATATTTGAAGCACTTACTTTGTGATTAAATTATATAGCTCATATTATACAATAAATTTGTATTATATAATAAATTTGTATATGGGATATTTTTTGTTATTTAGAATAATCTTGTATAATGAAAAAAAAATATACATTTTTTCAAACTCCTTTCCTTTCAATAAATATTTCTTTCCATAACCATATAATTATTTTGAAGAAAAACTTACTTTTCAATGCAAAAACAGCGTTATGAGAAAATTAATTTGCGACTAGACGAATACTGGGCCTTAATTTTATTATTTTTTAATAATATTTGCATAAAGAATGAAGTAATAGTAATTTTATCTGAGCCATACAAAAAAAATACTTTGGAAATCTTGATTACTTGACAGAATCCAGTTACATAATAGAATGAAATAAAAATGATGATCAAAAGACTGTTTTCCTACTAAAAATACATTTTGGCTTAAAGCGGTGACTGGATGGATCAATACTCAGACAGCACACTCATTATTGCAATGTGTTGTGCAATACAAAAGAAGTTATATTTCCTTTGGAAACAGTGTTTCAGCAATAATATTTTGAAAGAAAGGAATGCAAATATTTTTTGGTATTTAAATCAAATCAATCGAAACTATAAAATACAATAAAATATATTATTTATTGATTCGGCATTAACTTTGTGAAATGACATGATTATTTTATTAAAAGGAAGCCCTTGAATATACCACTATAATGAGTTTTATTCATATAAATGACTAGTTTCGAAAACTTACAGATGTTTTAATCTTCTGTTTTAATTTGTACCAGAAGATGAAAACATCTGAAAGTTTTCGAAACTAGTCGTATATATATAAAAAATACTCATTAAATTGGCATATTCAAGCTTTTAATTTTAATGATATAATAAAATAGTGTTAAAATTAAAGTTGTTATACAACACTTTTTCACAAATAATGGGTCCATTGAAGGATTTCTACCATTAATAATTGGCTATTTAGGAAGCCAATAATAGGTTGTATGTAGGACGTTGTTAAAAAATGTCTCGAAGAGCTGGACCTAGATCACATGTACTTTGGATGCAAGTTGAATGACTGTTACCCGAGCTTCCTTTCAGACTTCTCCAGCATTAACATTCCATTTCCCACTAATATCTCAACCTTACTAACCTCTGCTAACAAACTTGAATGTAAAATAATTTGTAATTTTCTTAAAATTAATTGTGTAAATTTGTAACGGTGTACAATAAATGTAAATTAACTCACTAAACAAACTAATATTACTTATAAAACTAACCCCACTCACTGGAATACTATTTTGAATCAAATGTAAAAAGAGTTTCCTCTCCTTTCCTTCTCCTTCCTGCAAAATTAATTTTTTTTATACCATACCCTTTTTTTAAATCTCTGAATGTTTTTTAATAGTTATTATAACATAAATGTGGAATTGTTTAATTGGCTTTATTTTTTTTAATGTAACTTTTTACTAATGTAATGTTTATTATTGTTAATGTAACTATTGTTTATTACATACTTTTTTTTATATGTAAAGCTGTACAATTCCCGAACAAATAAAATAAAATAAAATAAAAAATATATAATAAAAAGTGTAAATAAAAAATAACTCCACACTGGCCAAAACACTTTAGAAAGATGAAAAGCCACAAAAAAGAAGAAGATAAAATGGGGACTTCTATATTCCTTTACAGCTTTGAGACATCTTTATTAGTAATGTAATCAAGTACCTGCTCGAGGCTGAGGTGTGTGGGGGCTGATGAGGAGAGGCGGGCGGCTGCCAGGCTGCCGTGGTGGGGAGGGAGCGTCATGAGGGGCGCCGGGGGACTGCTGAGCAGCTCCTGCAGCCCCAGGCAGGGGGACCCGTGCACGCTGCTGTGCACGCTGCTGCTGCGCCCGCTGCCCGGAGAGAAGGCCCCCGTGTTGTCCCGCCCGTACCCCAGCGGACTGCAAGTCTCGTTCTCCCGATAGCTGTTCTGGTAGGTGAAACTCACGGGCGACGGCTGCGGAGTGACGGGTTGCACTTCCAAAACCGGAGTGGAACTCTTCAAGGCTTGCAGCATGGACCCGCCGATGTGCAAGTAATAACTGTTCTCCTCGGGCAACAACAAATCGTCGAAATTGAGATCCTCTAGTAAAGTATTGTCGTTAGCGTTCAACTCTGCCAACGTCGGCCCCTGTATCAAGTCCGCTTTGTCCACTTGAAAAATATCGTCGTCGTCCATCTTAAAAGGCTCGCATTTGCTATTCGAGTCCATATCGAGATTGAATTTATTATAAATAGAGGGATGCGATATCGTCTGGTAAATGGATGACATGCCTTCCTGTCCGCATAACTCGAATTCCAGATTGAAATCGCGCAAATCTGACAGCTCCGTGGGCCTCCGCGCTGGGATGGGCACGGAAGCGCTGAACGAGTTACCGTCCAATGTCTCCTGTTTCACTTCCACTCCCGAATCTAAGAAATAGTCACTTCCATATGTGGGGTCCGACATGATTTATACAAATACAAACCCGACACTCATAACAATAACAAAGTACCAAAACAACAATGACCTTGAACGGGTTTTTTCTTCGGACGCGGGTTATTATCACATTTTTCGGGTTCCGGATATAATTTTAGAACTCCACCGAACGACACCGTTCGGAATGACTGATGTAACAACCGAGATATATAAATGCACCCACGTGAAGCAATAAAAACACACTGTTACACCAGATCAAAACAAAAACAATGGTGACAATCTTACATGTGATCGAATTGTGCGAACTAATTCGTTTAATTACAACAGCTATTGATCGTCACTACACGTTCCGTGACGTACACGCTGAAATGTTGGGCGTTTAGAATAATAAATGTCATATTGGAACTTCCATACTCGCGAGTGTAAACACAAGACAAAAACAATCAGTATGGCGAAAAATTCACGAACGTGACTTTCAATATTAAAATTGCGAGCGTATAAACATCGACAGCATTGGGAGTGTTCAATATAATATCAAATGCACACAGAGTAATCGATAGGTAACATGTCAATGACTATTCGAGAAATTTTTCATCAATCTGGAGAAAAATCTTGACGCGAAACTACAAAACACTGCTCGCGGAAACTGTCCGAAGTAAACACTGGGAACACTGGTAAACACATACCAAAGGTCACATGAACGAGTTGTATACTTATCGACCACATTTCCGCCAATAGAAACCCGTATTTAGTATTTACTAGGAACAGGCATTATAAATCAACCAATCAAGGTGAGGGGCCCATAATATTTTGCAAAATTGGAATGTTTTCATATGGCAGCACTGAATTCTAAAATATAAAGATTTATTTTAGTTTACACGATCCAAGAAAATCATTACTTTATTACTACGGTATAAAAATAGAATTTTCACCATTCTGCTATACACGCCAGAGCGGGTATTTTGTATTTTGAAATATTATTCAGAATAAATATCGAATACAGTACTTGTATTAAATTTGTTTCAATTTATTATGGTCGTCTCACACATACACGATATTATAAAAATATGTAGTCAATAATTTGTTTTGCCTGGACACTGTTTTCAATGAAATTACGTACATACCATTGCCATCTATTGAATTTTTAAAGAGTTTATGGAATCCTTTGTTTGCAAAATTTTAATTACGATTATCTTCAATATAAAAAAATGCTTGGAGAGGATTATTTTTTTAAAATTAATATTTTATAAAGTATACATCGCTATTACAATTTTGATTTTAATAATTTGTAAGAATAATGTAGACATTAAAAAGTTTTTAGAAACACCGCTAGGTGGCAGTCACCATTTTCATTTTAAAATTTTCCATAGTACGAAGTAGGAATTTTCTTGACAAGTTCGTACGAAATCCGCTAGGTGCGCATGCAAATCCCGGGATCATTGAAAGCTGTCCCAACCGTCCTATCCTCGAATCTGATACAGAAGCATCTAGACTTCCCAACAGACCTCTTTTGCAAAGCAAATTTATTTTATGAACCAAGTTGCTAAAATTATTAGAAAAATCCAAAAATCCCGGGATCAATGTTAAATCCCGATTCAAAGCAAATCCTTTTATTTAAAAATTATTATTATTTTTAAACATGTTGGCTTGGAAAATAGTACCTACTAACCGTTTTAATTTAATATATCTTAATAGTTCGAGAATCGTTAGCGAAAGAACTTGTATTTTTCAGGTAATGTTTCTTAAAAAGATTGCGAAAATCCCTTTTTGTTGTGAGTACAGGTATGTAACACTGAGTGCCATTTATTTCTCTACTTCTTTTTCAATCCTCATTTAACTATTTCCTATATGGTAGTAATATCCTGCACCATGAGCTCCTTCACCTAACTCACCGGGATCCCGTCAAACAATTCTTTTATTTAACCTATAAACTATCCTCACCATATGGGTGAGGACAGTTTATAGGTTAAATAGAAAAGTAACACGAGATATAAGAAATCTAAAAAGTTGGAAAACAAAACGTTAAAAAATATGATGATGTATGATAAAAAAAACTGGGTGGAGTTAACTAAGTTAAATTTTATATAGCTTTTCATTTGTAATAAGTGAAAAGAACACGGAATACAAAAATCAAGATTCTTTGAAATGAAAATATCGCCGAATGCTATCATTAATTTTAAAATGGCGGACGAGGAAAAGGTGGGTAATTAAGTTAAACTGTGCAAAAGTCTTTTATTTCATTAAAGTCGTTGTTTTCTCAAATTTGGATGGGTGAAAACGTAACGCCCCTGCGTCGTAAATGATACTCTCGTATGTACATGAATGGCATGACATTACATATAAAACAAACGTCTTTTCGAATCGATATTTTACAAATAAGTGCCGATATAAATAGGAAGAACATGTCGTAACACGTCGCTGTTTACGAAACTGCATTTGGTAAATGGCCAATAGCTAACATTGTGTTATAAGTTATAAGCATCATTTGAAATTAGCAAATGCGTTAAGAAACATTTCATTTAAAAGTGGTTTATTAAAGTATTTATTAGCCACTAAAGTACTCGCTTACTTTGTTTTATTAAATGATTAAACAATTTAATAAAATGTGGAATTAATGTTCAGTAAAGGTTTCAAGGCAAAATCTCTTAAATTTATATATTTTTGTACTCGAATTAACTTGTTTTTCCCTTAAAACATTTCATCATGAACTATTCAAATTTAGACATTAAAGTAAGGTTACAACCATTATGTTTTTTCCACATTTATAAATTAGAAAAAACTATATAATTCTAATGTAATTCTATCAAATGAAGTTATACCAAGGAATTTTAGTAGAGAACTTAAATCTATGTTAAAGTTGCCTTTTAAAAAGTGTTAGGGAGAAAATCATATCTATGCGTTAAGCCCTTTTGTACATTAACGTATTGCCAATACTTCATTCCATCTAATAAATCTCTTGAAAAATCCCAAATTTTGAGTTGGGACATTGTTCTCACGAATAATTGTTGTGACGATGTGACACAAAGTATAATAAATGTTTAATTCAGTATAATGAATGTTTGATTGCAACTGCCAAGTACTTCCGATATACAATTGTTTTAAATATTCTTTACACATACACACACATGTATTTTTTATTTTGATTTTTTTTTATTATTCTTTTTGAATATGCGTTCGGTGCAAAATTGTGAAAATTGATTTTAATTTTTATTGCTATACACTATCTTAACTAAGATATAAAGGTGTGTTACTAGTAGGTTTGTTGTACCTTTAACTTAATAAAACTCACAATAAATAACATAAATATTGATTTAAAAATAATATTTTAACTATAACAGTTAAAATTAATATTTTGAATAAACTTTGACAAAAAACATTTTTATTTTCAATGAAGTGAGGGTAAAGCCCTGTGAAAAACCAGACATCCATTTTCTTCTTCATCTATGCTGATATGTCAAAAACGTAAAAACAATACCTGAGTGGAGAAACCCAGATTTTTAAAAACAAATATTTGGATACATTAAAAAAATATTGTGAAATAATAAATCACATTGAATTGATTTATGGTTTAGTAGTAAATCAATATTTACTGAACCAATCCACTAAAAGTGATAATAACCGCGTCTTTACCCTCGGTTATAAATTATTACCGAAAAATTTATGAAATATTGTTATGAAAACTTGAAGATAAAGTAACGAAAATTCTCCCGTCTCATCGTCAAGAAATTTAGATTTGCTGAAAGTTCCTGAAAATTTAAAAATAGACCAGCGTTAATTCTACCCCCGCTGAAACCAGGCTGACGTGAATTTCGAATCTCAAAAGTCTAAAAATGAAAACAATGAAGAGGAGAAAAATATTAATAAACAAATTGCAAATTTCTTGTTGTATTTAATTAATTAACAATTTTATTTCGTGGACAAGGAAAAAATATTCATGCGACATTTCGTCGAAAGCGTTTGGCTTAAGACTGTGAATGGGAGGGTTTCTTCAGTAGATAAATAATTTTCCCCCGAGATATCCGAGCAAATAATGTCTGAAATGGTTTTTCCATTAGGAAAAATCCCCTAATAATATTTGACATTTGTCTAAAAACGAGAAAATATTCCAGGTATAAAAAAGAAAAACCCACCTTTTCTTGGATGACGAAACAATCTCTCGAGGATTTTAGTGCTAAAATAAATATTTGTCTTTTTCATTGTTCTCTTTTTAACCTTTTCTAGGCAAGTATTTTAATTCAAATATAAAAAATATAATTATGATGTAACTTTGTTTTAAAATCACTATAAATATTTTATTTAAACTTAAATATAATGTCTACCGATTTCGAAGCTAACCGCTTCTATATCAAGACTGATTAATACTAAAACACTATTTATATAAAAAAATTCAAAATATTTTGATACATACATACATTATAATTAAGTTACAATAAAATATTTACAGAGATTAAAAAAAAATATATTATAATTATAAAATGGAAAATCACAAAGTTAGTGCTTCAAATATAAATTATATAAAAAAATAACTTAGGATTTTATCACATCCCACATATTAACGACATAGCACGAATGATTTTTTTTTAGATTCGTGACAATTATATTACATCTTCTTTAAACCCTCTTCAGCACCCGATGGTGCATAGGGCACTGCATAATATAAACGCAGTGTTATCTTGATCGTTAACACATGAAAAAAAGATGAACAGCCAGGGTAATATTGAATAAATATTATCGTGAAATATTAGTAATATTTATTTTGACTCTCATAGGAACCGAATCTGTGATCTCCAGCATGGCAGCCTTGCGCGCTAACCACTACACTATGGAGGCGTACTTTGTTGTACATCATCATATCAGCCCGTTGAGGTCCACTGCTGGACATAGGCCTCCCCTTCCGCCTCCACTCCTCCCGATTCTGCGCCGTCCCCATCCACTGTCTTCCAGCAAACTTCCTGATGTCGTCCACCCATCTCATCGGTGGACGTCCTTGAGACCTCTGGTTCCTCAGTCTCCACACCAGAACGCGTTTCGTCCATCTGTCGTCTGTCATTCTGGCTATGTGACCGGCCCATTTCCACTTCAGCCAAGCAATTCGCTCTCAACTCTGTTGTACGCAGTATCCTAAATACGTCATCAGAGATTTCTTTCTGAGTAGACAGACGGTAGTAATATATATATACACACACACACATATATATATATATATATATATATATATATATATATATATATATATATATATATACATATATGTGTATATATATATATATACATATATATATATATATATATATATATATATATATATATATATATATATATATATATATATATATATATATATATATATTCATATGGTAATATGTAAATTTTACGTATCCAATTAATTACCCGACAAGACCACAAGAGCATTAAAGTGGATATACAAAAATAGATAATCCAGTAACCCCTTCTACAGAGAATACCCTATTTTTTTTCTCGGTCTGACCAACGTACGACAAAGGGTTGCGAAAATACACGAAAATGCCTTCTATTTCACTTGCTACTTTTACGTTGCTAGCAAACTTAGACTGAGGTGCGTGTGATTAGAGAATCTATTAGAAGTTTATGTCAAAGTACGGAAAAGAATAGTTCTGCCCTTTTTCTTTATTGGATTCGGGAAGGACGAGAAAGTGGGATGTTATAAATGTATTTAGGTAAACTTTCAGGAATGTTGAATATTACATTGGTTTATTTCGGAGTGAAAAAAGTTTTGTAGACCTAATCTTTTAGGTGATGTTAGATTGCCCAGAGGTAGAACGGGCAAATATAATAATTAATTTTCTTTATTCTTAAAACAATATTATCACTTCACTTCAAACCCTTACCCGCACCTCAGTGGTGCATAGGGCACTGCATCATATAAATGCAGTGTTATTTTGATCGTTAACACATGAAGGAAAGGTGATCAGCCTTCCGCCTCAGGTACCAGTCCAGGGTAGTATTGAAAAAATATTACAGCGAAAAAATCACTTATATGTATTTAACCCCACCTGGGAATCGAACCCGGGACCTCCGGTACGCTAGGCGAGCTCACTGACCATTACACTACGGAGGCGGACAATATTATCAAGTAAATTTAAATGTTTTAGGCCCTACATACGTTAAATAGCAACTTTACTTTCTTTAAACGCAAGTAACATTTGACGTAATTGAATTATTTACTTAAAACATCTTTTTCGTATTGAAAAAAAAATATTCGTGATAAATGTATGGTTTTGAAAAGAAAAGAGTTATTGAAAGGTAAGGAGTAAAAAACGTATAAAATATTTTTTCAATATATATTCTTAAAAACAAAAACAAAAATCCAATATATATTCTGAAAACACTTGGGTATGAAATGAAAATGTGAAGTGCGGCTTCTAGCGTTGCCGGACGCTGAATGAAATCTGTATTAATTTCCTTAATATCATATGATAGATTTTTAGTTTTCCGGAAGTTTATGAATGTTTTTTTTTACCCACATACTTATAATGATTTAACGCTGCTGTTGTTTTACATCTGTGCAATATTAAATTATTAGGAAATCTAGAGTTACGTGAATTTTGCATTTCAGTTGTTTTTCTTTAAAAGTTTGTAAGATAGAGATTTATTAAAAAACATGAAGAGGTATATAATTCCAAAGTATGACTGCTTGGACAGTAAGGGAAATTTTTTATTTTGATTCAAAATATAGTACAAGAACTATTGAAGAATGATGTGCTATGATGAGGAATGGAATGTGTCCTCTCCTGAGAAGAATGAAGAAGTAGGCCATTATCTGAAAGGTTTGTTAAAATTTCAACAATATTTTATATTTAGGTGCATTGGGGATGTAAACAATATTTCAAAGAAGGGTGAGATTGAAGGTGTAAGCGGTAATTGATATGTAGCCATTTTAATTCAGTGCGAGAAGGTGATACATAGTCAAAAACTCCAAAGATTGTTAAGAATATCAAAATGTAGAGACATACATATCGCTCACTCCTTTCAAGAACGTCATAAATAAAAAATCGTCAATTTTCAGTTGTGCATGTTTTCGGAATGCCCAGAAAATGTACTCTATCTCGGCAAAAGCGGCATATTTTTTACTTTATATTTACCCGCTACAGGGCAGAAAGTTTTCTTTTTGTATTTTGAAAAAAATGTATTTTTTAATTATTTTTTTAAATAAACTAAATATTTTTCATATGGAGAAAAAAACATTCAGGTTTTACCTAAAAAGATCTGTTGTACAGTAAAAAGTTCAATAAGTGGCTTGATATTCATTTTTAATACATTGTATTATATTTTTAAACTTTAAAAACATTTTCCTGAAAAATCTTTTGCTTTTTGATTTAGTTTTTTGATTTATGATATTCTTGAAAGGAGTGAGCGATATAACATCTGGCAATTATATAATAAATTTTGTATTTCAATATTAGCGCATGCATAGTATAACATATCACGGTACATATTACGTACCTACGTATAATTTAATAATGAATTAATAATTTAACGGGTTTATGTCATATTTAAGTACCTTAGCCCTACGCAAATCTTGACTTGTTAAACCTACATAATTCCCATAGCCGTCACTGGTGAAAGTCAAGTTAAACACTAATTTCATGCGACAAACGAAGTTCAGTCAAGAAGTTCCCAAAATATACAAAGGTGACTGTAAATTCGTAACTCGGTTATTTAAGGGTGAATTGTATTATTTTTTTAAATATGGTGTACAAAAACTTCGTGTTTAAATACATCAAATAAAATTACAGATGAATCCCACTATTTTTGCATGTTACATAAATATAGAGAGATTGCGAGTTGCATGAATGCTGATCAACTTTTCTGTATAAAGAAAAAATAATTTTATAATTTAAATGTAACTTTGTTTTAAAATACTATAATATACTTTATTCCCATGCACAAGTACTTGAAATACTTAATTAATTATAACAAAGCGTTAAATGGAGAAAAAATATTACGCCGAAGAAATACCGGTAGGAACTTAATCAACGGTCAAAGAATTTTTAAAAATATGTAAATTAATGTATTTTTAAATTATTTAGATTAAGAATTTTTCGATTCATTATGGCAACTTGTTTATTAATTTTCTTGGAAACCATTTTGACCTTTATGAATTTTGAATTCACCTGTCTGTGGTGAGACTCCTACCACTTCATTATGCGCTAATTCGCTTAGCGCGAGCGTTGGAAATTTACGGGTCCGATTAAATATCGGTTCGGTTTTTATTTCGGAAAAGTTACACGCGAGATTGAAGTAGAGATCTGTGGAAAAATTTATGTTTTTATTTAAATAATTTCAATTATTATGTGTGCAGTGTTTGTATTCCTTTGTAAATTGTGTTTGCGTTGTGAAATTGTGGGCAATCATCACGCGTGTGGAGCATATTGTGTAACATCAATCAGTATGCTAGAAGTTAGGTAAGTGAATATTTTTCATGTAATCCTCTCCTTTACATTCATTGTTCACTTCGTGTAATAACTATAGTTGATTATAGACTACAGTTGATCTGATGAAGGAAGGGTTATTGCGAAACCGGTAGTCGTAAAATAGAATAGTATTGCACAACGTGCAATACTATTCTACTTTACGACTACCGATAAATGCAACGATAAATGATAAGGAGAATGTTATATTACCATATTACAAATATGATAATGCATTTCAAAGGCACGATTTATTAATGTTTAAAATAAATAATTAATATATACATATATACATATATATATATATATATATATATATATATATATATATATATATATATATATATATATATATATACACATATATATATATATATATATATATATATATATATATATATATATATATATATATATATATATATATATATATATTCTATGAAATAAATATTTTCATCTACCCTTGTCCGCACCCGATGGTGCATAGGGAACGGCATCGTATATAAGTAGTGTTATCTTGACCGTTAGATATATGAAGGAAAGGTGATCAACCCTGCTGTTTAGGTACTAGATATGTTCAATATTAAGAAGCTATTATATAGAAGCAGATAGAAAATAAATCTCGTTATCTTTTAATCTTTTTGGTCATTTTGAAGCAAATAAAAAAATTTCATTCGAGTGGTGAAATAAAGGAAGAATACAAGGTTTTGTATTCTTGCAAAGTGTGTTAAAATAGTTTGGGTATGTAAATCGAATGAGAGAAAGAAAAAAAAAATGAGGTGAATGAAGTTGAATGTAGGAGCAGAGGAAGACCGAGGAATACTTGGCACCATCAAGTATTTCGAAAACTGAAAAGTGGTCAGGTCAGGAGTCGGAACAATCGCCGTGTATGTATGAAATGCATCAATGTGGAAGAGGCGAAGATTGTTTGCAAAGATGGATTTATGTGGCATTCTATCCTTTATTAACATTTATTTATACATTCGGAATCGAACCAGGATCCTCCAGTTAGGTAGCCAAACGTGCTGACCACTACTGAAGCGAAGATTGTTTGCAAAAACAGATTGGTGTAGCGTTCTTTTCTCTCTGCCTACCCTTGCGCCGAAGCGACGTAATGGTTAGATGTATGAATGCAGAGATGCGGAAGAAGTGAAGATTGTTTGCAAATACTGATTGGTGTGGCGTTCTATTCTCTCTGCCTACCCCTGCGGCGAAGCGGTATGATGGTTAGGTTAAGTTAGTTAATGAGTTTTTTTAATATCAAGTACACCAAAAATATTACCAGAACTTTTTTTTTTGTATTTATTTGAAATATGACCGTTAAATATTTCAGAAAAATGTTTATTCCTCAGCTATTTCCATTCGACGAAACGATTCTTAGTTTGTCATTTTTTTAAGCACGCGAGTTTGCATAGATTTTAAGAGTTGAGGGAATTAATTTTTCAAATCGAGCAGACAGACCGAGTCACGTAAACAACTCGTTTTGTGGTCACAAAGGACTGTTCTATCCACGAATTTTAACCCTCCGATGGTCTCAATACTCAAAAGTGAAATGCAAAAGCGTAATATATCTAAAAAATGCATTCACCTTTTTCATATAATAAAAAAACTTACAAACTAAACGCTTCCCCACAATTTGTACATTATACACACACAGTTTTCGAAAATAAGGAGAAGATATAAGTAAAAAGAAAAGAAAGAAAAATATGAATGTAGACTGAATGAAGTGCGATCTCTTAGATGAATGTACGGCAAAAAGATGATTGATAGATGTTCCAATGATGATGTGTAATTACAAATTGACAATATTTTGTCATCTCAACAAAGATGAAGAAGAATATGGAAGTCTAGGTATATACAGGGCTTACATATGACCTGTCATGGGCTGGTTAATCACTGTGCTCTCGATAAAATTACCCATGATTGACAACATCACTACCGAAATTTTCGAAACTCCTACATGTATCATAAATGTCTAGATGCTTTACGTGTGAGTTCACTGGTCCCATCTATGGTTGGTTTGAGAAAACTTTTTATTTAGCAGACTTAAAAAAAATAAAGATGTCGTAGTCATACAGGTTAAAGTGAGCAAGTGCAATTTTTACAAAAATGTGATCATTGACTATTTGATATCTTACTAGCTTAATATAGCCCTGAAAAACCCTAAAGGATTTTAAACTTGGAAGTATAATATATTGACTTGTTAAAAATAACTAAATGCATTGATGGTTATTTTCTTGCCAAGCAAGAGTGACTTCATTGGCCCTCCTTAACATTTTACTTTTGTCAGTTGGTCACTTTCTCCTGTACGACTACGATTTATTCAATATCCCAACCGGATTATTTTACATACTGAGAGACGCCTCAAAACACGATTTAAAAATTTTATGCTGCTTATAATTTGATTTTTGTCCGCCTCCGTAGTGTAATGGTTAGCATGCTCGGCTACCGTTCTGGAGGTCCCGGGTTCGATTCCCAAGGGGGGTAAAATAAATATAAGTAATTTTTTTCACTGTAATATTTATTCAATATTATTACCCTGGACTGGTACCTGAAGCGGAGGGCTGATCACCTTTCCTTCATGTGTAAACGATCAAGATAACACTGCGTTTATATGACGCAGTGCCCTATGCACCATTGGGGTGCGGATAAGGGTTTTAATAAATAATAATATAATTTGATCAGATTATTTTATTCGCGAGTGAAGAAACTCAAGTTTTTAATCATGATTATCCAACACCCAAAAATGTTGTGAACAAATTGACAAATCTGGGGTTTGAGTGCATACGATGGCTCGCCATTTTATTTGCTAAATTTCATAAATACGTCGCGTTCGTTGGAGGGTTTAGGGTGCAGTTTGCTTTCCAAAGCAACGATCCTCTTCTGAGGTCACTGACATATCTAGTCAGCGTAAATGTCGTTTTATTGTGAAATAAAAGCTTCCCCCGCAGTTGACGACATAAATTCGGGCGAAGTGAGAGAATCAGTTGCTGGATCACTCTGGATGGCTGCAGTCATAAAAACATAAAAGATTTCCTCGTACCCAATATCATGATACTATAGTAAAATGCGAACTACAGGTGAAATGGAAAATAAGTGAAAATAAGAAATTCGAAGTTTTTCCACTGGCATTATTTATTTATAGAAATATTTTTACAGTCGCCGTAACGTGTTATTCTTAAAACGTGTTTACTTTCTACAATATATTGTTGAGATTTTATTTTCACAGTCAATGCTGATATTGAATTTTTATGTTAACATGATTTTACTTTTTTGAATTGTGTTTTTGATATATCGAGAATAATCCCTATTTGAAATGAAACGGAAAAAATGTTAGGCAGCGATTCGACAATCGATAATTTGACGAGAATTAAGAGTATAATTCAAGGACGCGTCACATTTTTAAAGAACATTTCGTTACATGAGACAGAAGAAAGATAAAACGTAGAGTGAAGGTGAAAGAAAACTATACATTCCGACTCCACGGGAGTAGAGCAAAAGAGAGCGACGTATAACCAATGATAGAATAATACAGTGTCGCGCATTCGCGCGTTGTAGATGTTCACGTCAGATGCTATATATGAACAGTGACGTACTACGCGTTGCGTAAGTATATTTATTATTGTGTTTTAACACATCTTATAAATCAACAAGAAAAAATCAGACTACAATAGATGCATTTTTACTCGTTATTTCGAAAACATTGAATAACGGACATAAAGTATATTTCATATTTTGCGTAGTTATAGCAAACCATTACCAATTGAAACACCAATCAATGATAACGTAAATATTTCTTGATTTTTTTAAATCGTATAATTTGTATAAAGTAGCGACCTTGAGACAGTATTTCGAAGACCTATATGAATTCGTTCATAAAATTGGGTTAATACCTTTGACAATATCGTGCAATCAGTTTCAAATATACTTGTATTAAATTGAAAAACAATAAAACATTCCGCTTTTATTCCAGTACATTTTTTCGGGGCTGCTAACATTTCGACTAACCATTTTAAATTAAATAAACTGTGCGTACTTTTTTGTGTGTTTAGTAATGAGTCTTCATAAATATTTATATTCGCCTACAGGCCCGATTCTGCCCAATACACAGCCTGTGGGAATGTACCGTGGCTAATTACATCGCTCTTAAAGGCCGGAATAGTTTATTTTACACAATTTCGCACTGGTTTGGCGGTTGAGTTCTATTAAATTACTTTTATCTCGGCATTCGAGCTGAAATCGTTTTACTTAAAATAAACATCAAGCCGGCGTATATTTTTCTTACAATTTCGGAAAAGGTCACATTACGAACGAAATCAACGTTGTTCTCTTTCCAATTTATGCAAAAATATTTCCATTGTAGTCATGTCTACGTTTTATCGTTACAAAGCGGGAGATTTTTCCCGCGCACACCTGAACATATTTCATTACCGCCATTTTGGAGTTGGAGACCCGCGGTATGAATGAAATTGATAATATGAAAGTAGGGTAGAAAAACCGTTGTTTTTAGATGGGAGTTGCATTTATTATTTACCTTGATTATTATGTACAAGATTTATAGATCATTAAACTAATTTTTGTTTCTTCTAACTTAAAAAAAGATTTATTTTAAACTGTGTCGGGAACAGGAGGGATAATCTAGTTTAGGCTAGTTCGGAATTTCTCAGCATTTGATCATTACTGGAAGAAAAACCACGTTAAACTCCTCAGGGGTAGCCGGACTGTTGACTGTCGGACTGTAGGACACAAAATGCCAAACCTTCTTGTGGAATGGAAGGCTTGTTGACGACTGTCAACAGTCCAGCTTCTACTGAGGAGTTTTACGTTGTTTCTCTCCAAAAATGAGCAAACTCGAGAAAATCCTGATTTGCCCACACTAGATTATCCCTTTTTTAAAAACAAAATAAATATATAAACTATTTTAATTTGAAATTTACCAAAATCCACCAATGGAACTATAAACCTAATACATATTAAATTATCAATAAAATTAAGAAAGGTGTGTTTAGATGGTTTGGACATGTGGAAAGTATGAGTGAGGAAAGAACGGTTAAACAAACTTATGAGGCGAATGTATTTGAAAAATGAACCAGGTCAGGAGTCGTAATAATCGTCGAGTATGTATGAGGAGATGCATGAATGTAGAAGAGGCGAAGAATGTTTGCAAAGACAGAGTGGTGTGGCGTTCGATTTTTTCTGCCTACCCCTGCGGTGAAGCGGTGTGATGGTTAGTTAGTTAGTCAAATAATAAATGTAAAATTTATTAATTGATCCGGCAGTCACTTTGTGGTAAAATGTATCCATTTTTTATTACAGTTTTCCTTAGTAAATACCACTATTTCTTAAAATCTACTGTGACATGTGTTTCGATGCATTCCGCATCATTTTCAAATATTTGAAAATGATTCGGAATGCATCGAAACACGTGTCACAGTAGATTTTAAGAAAAAGTGGTATTTACCAAGTAAAAATTTAATTAAAAATGAATAATGCAAATCCTATCTAAAAAAATCATAATGTAGAATCTATTTTGCCTGCCCAAATCAAAGGTTTTTCATCAGTCAATGCCACTTGCTCATAGTAACGACAAAATATAATTTTTCTTCTTCTACTTTGCCCTATCAGGTGACAAATGTTTCGCAATCCTGCGTCGTCCGGAATAACTCCTCCACTCCTCTTTAACCTGTCCGGGAGTATGGACGTAAATGAACGTCAGTGCGAATTTTCCTCAAAGGAGTATCGACGTTAATGAACGTCAAAGTCCGTCTCTCAGTTCGGCTGTCCAAACTTAAAACACAGTAAGGGACACTTTTTTGTAGTACGTTTTTCATCCATTTTTGGACTTAAGTAGAATCTAGTTAGTCCAAAAATGCAAAAAAACGTACTATAAAAAAAATATCCCTTACTATGTTTTGAGTTTGCACAGCCGAGTTAGTAGGATGTAACTTGTATATTCACGGCATCTGTGGATATTTGTGTGTAATTTTGTCATAATTGAAAAATATTTCGAATAGGTGTGTTTTAAAAAAAAATATTTTAACATAATTTCTTCTTCTTCTTCTTCTTTTTGTAGATCCTAGTGATCTGTTTGTGCCTCCGCATGTCACTCTTGGAATGTCGACTCCCAGCTGTCTTTCCATCTTTCCGGAGGTCTGCCTCAATAATTTCATAATTTCTATCTACATAATTCATCGAATTAATGAAAAAAAGATCTTTTTATATAAAAAGCCACCCACTCCTCAGAGAAAGTCGGACATCAATTTTTGTACTCCCGGAAAGGTTAAAAACAGCATTTTATTTGATTCGTTTAAATCGAGTCAAGTCCATAATTACGTTAAGTCAGGGTCCAGCGACGGAGCGCCCACCCTTCGAGTCAGCGGGGTGAAAAGTGTTGAATGTGTCGACTCGAGTGGGGAGCTCCATCAGACTAAGGAAGGTATCTCGACCGTGCGCCATTACACAGCCAAAGTACGTACTCGGGGTGCGAACAACTAACCATCTCCGAGAAAATGGAGAAACGTAATATATGAGAAGTATTATATACTTTTTTATATTTTATTTATTTTATTTATTTATTATTTATTTTTTCACTGTCATATTTATTCAATATTACCCTGGACTGGTACCTGAAGCGGAGGGCTGATCACCTTTCCTTCATGTGTAAACCATCAAGATAACACTGCGTTTATATGACGCAGTGCCCTATGCACCATTGGGGTGCGGATAAGGGTTTTTAAAAAAAATATATATATATACATCGCAAGAATTGAGCTTTACGCTTCGCCGTCATTCACACATACAACAGAAACAAATTTTCAAAAATGTTAATACTTGAAATCATTAATACAAACTCATTTATTTCATTCAAACCCTTATCCGCACGACAATGGTGCATAGGGCACTGCATAATATAAACGCAGTGTTATCTTGATCGTTAACACATGAAAGAAAGGTGATCAGTCCTCCGCTTCAGGTACCAGTCCAGGGTAATATTTAATAAGTACTAGAGTGAAAAAATCACATATGCTTATTTGATCCCCCCTGGGAAGCGACCCGGGAACTCCTGAATGGTAGCCGAGCGTGCTGACCATTACACTACCGAGGCGGACAAAACTCCATTAAAAGTAAACAATAACATTTTTTAAATTGTCTCTTGTGTTGCGGGACCGATGGCGTGGAATTCTCTTCCACCAGTAGTTAGAAATAGTGAGAATGTGATGAGGTATAGAAAAAAAACTGAAAATTCATTTGTCTATTAAATAATTTCCACTTTTTTCCTTTCCCCAAATTATTCATATGGAAGCACACTTGAGGTAATATTTTACGAAAAATTGCTATATAAATATGTATGAGGTATGTATAAGGAGATGCATGAATGTGGAAGAAGCGAAAAATGTTTGCAAAGACAGAGTGGTGTGGCGTTATATTCTCTCTGCCTATCCCTGCGGAGATGCGGCGTGATGGTTAGTTAGTTAGTTTTTTCAAATTATTACTTGTAATAAATGTTGATTTTCAGCACTAAACTGAACTGAACTGCTTTTTGACATGTCAACATAGATAAAAAAGAATATTGAAGTCTGATATTTACAGGACTTATGACCAGTCAAAGTTAAGTGATTACTTTACACACATGCAACATTCACCATTGTACCCATGATTGACAACCACACTACTCAAAATTTTGGAACTCCTAGATTGATCGATCTCATGACACAGTACACATGAATTCACAACAAACATATATTTAGGATTAACAAAAGCTTTTATTTAGCACAGACCCTTTTATTTGGATGTATGCAATATCCTAACATATGAAACATGATTATCAACCACACTACTCAAGTTTTTGGAACTCCCAAATACATTATTCATCTCATGACACTGTGTATTTGAATTCACAGCAGCCATCTTTGTTGGATTGAGAAAAGCTTTGTTATGGCAGAGACACTTTTATTTTTAAGATTTGTGAATTAGTATTTAAACACACTCAAAATGTTGTGAACTGAACTGATTTAAGAAGCAAACAACGATTTTTTAAGGTTGATCGTAGTAAGACGATTCTACAGGGCCTCGTGATATATGGCATATCTTAGTATCATTTCTTGAATGTTTTTCGCAGATACTTTGTGGCACATTTTAAAAATTTTATAAAATTAAACAACTTTGTTTAAACCACTTTTTTATTATTAGTACACTTTAACCTACGGGTTTCGACAAGAACCTTGTCATCATCAGGGTTTATTAAATTCTAAAACATTAAAAACATTAAAATACTCATAATTAATTTCATTACCATACCAAAAACTTCCACACACTCCGTAAAAAATTCTAAATGTTATTTTTACTATGCATTGCGTAGCAACCTCAAATAACAACTAATGGAATCACTCAAAAACAGTATGAAGCCGCGCACGCAAACGTAAAGTGGCACACACAAAAACCTACTGTACGGAATTTTTAGTAACAGAAATTGGAAAAATGATGATGAAAAGGTTTTTGTCAAAACCGGTAGGTTAAAGTGTACTTATAATTAAAAAAAGTGGTTAAAACAAAGTTGTTTAATTTTATAAAGTTTATCTTAGTATCATTCATTCATGAGAATGGGTTCCTTATTTGGAATCAAGTCATGATTTCGCAGTAATTAAAATCATGTAATATAATTACGCACACCGTGTAAAAGTACCTAGCAAAAAGCGCTCTTTGAAGATTTACGCAATTTCGTATTAAGCTTGGAGAGGCGACTTTACTAAATCCACCGGGAATTTTACCTACTGGGTGCTTTTGGAAATAACCGTTTTTAGTAACCCTTCTTTACTTGAAGCTAAAACGAGTCGCGCTGTAACTGACAGTGACGTTTTGTTTGAAGACTTTTTAACGAATATCCTTCCTTGGGAACATTTTCGAGCAAAATGTCAGTTGATAATGACAACATCTTATTTTCACTGTAAATTATAAGATTTATTTCATAAAATATTTCACATAATTAGAAACTAACCGTCACGCCACATCCCGCAGGGGTAGGGAGAAAGAATACAACGCCATACAACCCTGTCTTGGCGAACATTATTGGCCTCTTCCACATGCATGCATCTCGTCACAAATACCCGCTGATTATCATTAGTCCTGACTAGACCACTTTAAAATATTTTAAATACTTAAACATGCCAAGTTTTCATATAGAGAGTGGATATGGCTTAATAAAAAATAACATAAAATCGCTAAGGCATAAATAATTGACAGTTCCTTACAACACATACGAAAAGATATCGAATGACGCAAGGAGAGTGTTGAGAGGTCTGTATTTCGTCGAGAAATAATCGTTGAACCGATTTGAAGAATAGAAGCATTTTTATGTCATCTCTAATTTTACACCGTATTCACAATATTGTCAAGAACACGAAAATAGACCCGAATAAAAATAAAATTCGCCTGACTGAATATTCCTTTTTATCCATAGAAAAAGCTCTCGTGGCGACGTTGAATGCTTCCTCCTCGCAAAATATTTTTGTTTGGGTCTAAAGAACAACCTCGTCCCAGAGGACGGATTGTTTGGTATTTTGTAAGCGCAAACGTAATCTGAAATATACATTATTTTTCACGTCAACGATTTCAAAAGACTCGGTTGAACATTAGAAATCCAGAAAAATGTACCTTGTGTGTACCGAAGTCAGTGAAGAACCTATTTCAATTTTTGGTGTATATTTTCGTCAAAAAACAGACAATGTTTTATACACAAATACTCGGGTTCCAATCCTAAGTAGATAATTTTATTTTTATAAAGATCTCATTTAATATTTTATTTTTATTAATGTATTTAATAAATTTATTTTTTAAATAAAATTTGATACTTATTTCTTATAATGATCCCGCTAGGCTCACAGAAATAGTATGAAATTGAAATATTTGTGTGAATAATAAAAACGCAAATATTTCTCTTTTTTAAAAAAAAAAACAAGTTACATTTTAATTATAAAATGGAAAACACAAAGTAAGTGGTTCAAATATAAATTATGTTCTTTTATTTTATAATGTGTATAAAATGTGCCACAAAGTATATGCAAAAAACATTCAAGAAAAACCTCTGTATATTTTATATTGACATATTATCTGTAGGGTGAATAATCCGGTGTACGATATAATGAGTAAAAAAATACAAACTTTTAATTGAAATCTAACGTTATTTTAAAATCACTTTAAATATTTTTTAAAAACTTAATTATAATGTCTACTGGTTTCGAAGCCTACCGGTAGACATCATAATTAAGTTAAAATAAAATATTTATAGTGATTTTATAACGAAGTTACATTTTAATTAAATTTAATTATCAAATATAAATTATAAATACAAACTTGTTTATTTTATTTTTATTAAATCAAGACACAGAAAGCATATAAATAGAAAGGAATTTTTTTGTTGATAATTTGTATTAATGTATATTCAATACATTATGTACTGACATTTTCAATAAACGTTTAAATCTAATATATACAAGATTTAAAAAAAATATACAAAATATTTGTTATATAAAATATTTTTTTTTAAATATATTATACTTTCAAGAAAGAAAACAGTCTTCAAACGTACCGGTTTTAAGTTTAATTATATTATGGTATTCACTAATTAACTTCGTGTATTTAGTACATAAATCAATTGAAGGGTCGAGTATAAGAACTTGGTGGGTTCATTTCAACATGCTTTTGGCAAGTCGCAATTAAGTAAATTAAAATATATATATATATATATATATATATATATATATATATATATATATATATATATGTATATATATATATATATATATATATATATATATATATATATATATATATATATATATATATATATATATAAATATAAATATATATATATATATATATATATATATATATATATATATATATATATATATATATATATATAATCATTAAAAAATTGACGCACTTAAAATTGTATTTAAAGCAATCTTAAGCTTTTAAAATTCGATTAAAAGTTAAAAGAGGTGGAAATATGGTCATCTAGATATTTTCAGGGGTAACGTCCTGTCATTGGCTGGTATAAAAGATCGCGTTATACGATGTATAACGTTCACCATTTCACTAATGATTAACTTCTATGAAAGAGTTTCTACTCAGAAAAAGATTATTTCATCTCACCATAGATGTCTCTAGTAAAATTCTGGTGATTCAAGTACTATGATTCAAAATTGAACAATATATATAGAAGTTCTAAGAAATTGAGTAGTGTGGTTGTAATGTAATGGGTAGAATTGGTGAATGTTACACGTGTATAATGTGATCACTTGAACCAGCCTATGACAGTTGTAAGTGTATGACAATACTCATAATCATAGGAGTATTAATTCGCTGATTCAAAGATGACATAAACTTGGTAATGTATTTAGTTCTGTTGATTCATATATTTTGCTGTCCAATAAAGGAATTAAAATGAATTGATAATTAATTTAAATTAATTGGTTGAAAGCTGGGAATCGACATCGCAGGAGGCTAATCTTAAAAACAGGCCACAAGGCCTACATCAAGATGATGAAGAAGAAGAGATTAATTGTTAGTGCTAGAATAATTCCTCGATACGAACGTTGGTTATCTGCATTCAAATCACATTTGAGTTGAATTCTGACTTATTTATAAAAATGAAAATGTTTGTTCGTTCAAAATCTAAAATCTTCTTTGGTTTCTACCAGATATGTTCACACAGTGCTGGAGTCAAACACACGCATGTTTTATTATATCTGTGACGGGTGTTTTTGTCTGGGACAAATAAAATTATGTTTTTTATAATTAAAATCCTCCGTAGTGTAATGGTCACTACGCTCGGTTATCGTTCGGGAGGTTCCAGATTCGATAAATCAAATAAATATTTGTGATTTTTTCTCTCTAATATTTATTCAATATTACCCTGAACTGGTACCTGAAGCGGAGGGCTGATCACCTTTCCTTCATGTGTTTACGATCAAGATAACACTGCATTTATATGACGCAATGTCCTATGCACCATTGTGGTGTGGATAAGGGTTCGAAAAATTATTAAAAAACAGTTTTTTTTACTGCATTGGCAACGCCCTCTGTTAAACGTAACAGTAACTAATGCGGTACCAAACATTACTCATGGCGGACACCGTGCTTCTTGACAGCTGCTGTCACATAGAGTTATCAGTGTTTTCGATCGTATTGTTGCTCCATTGATTTTTAATGTTTTCAAAACTTCAAATTAATATTTTTTGTCAATAAACATACTCTTTTTTTTAACTCGAAAACTATAAAATGTCAGTACATTTTTAATTATGTTATTTAATTTTATGCGAACTATGCACCTATGTAGTTCACGTATGTAGGCACATAATATAGATATATGGTACATGATATGTGGTAGAAGTCATCAACGTTAATTTATTCTCATGTGTGTACGTTAACACAATTTTATTCATGAATTTCATCATATTCCTGGGTTTTATTGGTATCTTTAAAATTAAAACACATTTAACGTTGAAAAACTATTTGTAATTGAAATAATTAGATTTTATGAAAAGCATTCGAAAATGGTAATTTAACTATAAAAAGAATTGTAGAAAGGTATTGAAATAAGTTGAAAATATATCAAAGAAAGAAAAATATATTTTCCAGTTTTAGATACTATTTAAAGACTGAATAAAATATTCCTACAAGTTTTTGAAAAACAGAGCACCTTTAAATAAATCGAAAATTGTGCAAACCTAAAAAGTGCTTTTAGGAAAAAAAATTCCAATCAAACAAAAGTTATCAAATTACAGAAGACATAAAAAGTTTACAAATAATTTCATAATTACGTTTAATTATACATGAAACCTTTCTTTTCACAATTTAAGAAAACTCGTTGTTCTGAAATCTGAGTGTTTTCATTCTCAAATAAAAGAGGCAAGCCCACGCGAGAAATATAATTTTACGTTACTATATGGTAAATTACACAATTATATTGTTAAGATTATGTATGGTGCAATTCACTACACTTATTTAATAATGATAATAATAAATATGAATGCTGGGAACAGAGTGAATGGTGCACTAAAATCAGTTTTAGCAAATAAAAATCTATCAGCGGAAGCTAAACTGGCAGTACACAATGGAGTTCTGGTTCCAACCCTTATGTATGGAAACGAAGCATGGAGTTGGGAAAAGAAGGATGAAAGCAGACTGAATGCAGTCGAAATGCGATCCCTCAGATGAATGTGTGGCAAAACGATGTTTGATAGATGCTCGAATGATGAAATAAGGAAAGAATGTAAGGCTGTGATAAGCATTATCGATCAAATTAAGAAAGGTGTGTTGAGATGGTTCTGGACATGTGGAACGTATGAGTGAAGAAAAAACGGTTAAACAAATTTATGAGGCGAATGTAGTTGGAAAAAGAAGCAGAGGACGACCGAGGAAAACTTGGCACAATCTGGTATGTCAAATACTTGAAAGCGGCCGGGTCAGGAGTCGTAATAATCGTCGGGTATGTATGAGGAGATGCATGAATGTAGAAGAGGCAAAGAATGTTTGGTAAGACAGAGTGGTGTGGCGTTCGAATCTCTCTGCCTACCCCTGCGGGGAAGCGGCGTGATGGTTAGTTAGTTAGTAATAATAATAAATATTCATAAAGATTTACAGGAAGTTTCCAAGGCTATATTTTGCTTCTACCTGGGCTATTTTAATAACTCGGAGATTAGGAAACTATTTATAAAAACAAAAACAGATTTAGCCTTAATTGAAAACGGGGATTAGAATTTCTAAATGAAAAATACGGACTCTATTTTTATTATTCTGATTGAAAAGGTCTTGTATTAAGAAACAAATTGAAAATAAATAAATAAAAAAACATTTGGAATTATATGTACATATTTAAATAATATGTATTATTTGGTTATTTTTCAAAAATATTTTTGTAAACTTATAAACAATTGACACAACGACTTAAGATTGTTTTTAAGAGTATATTTTTTTTTATTTGAACTAGTTTTGGACTTTTTCAGGTAGGCATTTTTATTTTCGAACAATTGAAAAAATGCGGGCATTTTCATAAAAAAAAACCGAAGATTTAAGTTGTTAACGCAAAGAAACCCTGAAAAAAACTTTTACCACTGATTTGAGTATTGTTTTCTAAAATTTGTGAAGTATGCCCATTTCTTTTTGCGTTATATCGCAAAATTAAATAATTAGAAAAATAAATATCTTCGAATATATAGTTTTTCAAAATAATTTGTGGTATTTTCAAAATAGAGTATCCTACCCCTAGATAACATTAAAATATTTAGTAAATTTACGCTTACTTCAAAAAATTTCGTAATGAATTCTTAAAAATATCAATTAGTAATAACATATGAACCTTACTCAACTGAAGTATCTAAAAATTACGCTTGATCCTGAGGGGGTTATTTGAAATATTGCATGTAATAATAATAACTTGCGACAAACGATGTGAAAGCCGTATCATGCTTACAGATCGACTGCGCAAATTGTGGCGTGAATGATCGGAAGAATGCAGTTCATAATTGCTGTCTCGATTCCGCACAGTTGTGGCGCGCAGTAGTTAGTGTGAAATAAATAAAATTTCTGAGATTAACATAAAAAAATCATGGTAACACTGTCCATTCGACCATTGGATCAAGTATAGATGGATTTGACAGTCGATCGCGCGAATGTTTATTAAAACAATAAATTAAAGATCACAAGTTTTTAAAAATCTTAAAGCACAATGTTTTCTTAAATATTCTTAATAAAATTACAAAAAAATATTAATTAAATTGCTTGAATAATTATCAAGTATTCATTGAACTTTGTTTAAAGAGGTTATCCAATCCTCCTCTTTAGACGGGGTAGGTCAATCTAGTTTTTTTTTATTTATTTTAATTATTGACAGCTGTTTCTGTATGCAATGTCATCGCTAACCTGTGTGGAAAAATAACACATCCAATGAACGTTTTAAGTCTAGTAAAAAAATATAAAGATGGCAAAAATATATGTATTATATTGGCAGGCGCCGTGGCTTAGTTGGGTAGACGCTCGACTGCGAAACTAACGTCGTGGGTTCGATTCCCGCCAATCGCAAAATGAATTCAAGAGAGATTTATGTTTTTTTCAATTGGTCTGGGTGTATTTGTGATGTATTTTTCACATTTACCTTCCGTATCCTTTCTATCCTACCTGCAGACAATCCCCTAAAAATATAGGCTTTGCGGGTTATTCCACAAAAAAATGTTATAAGAATATCTTAAGAATGTATTTGCAGTGAGTGGATTTTTCAAGAATACCGTTTTCGGAATATTTCAAAATATCCAGCTTTAGCAACATCTTAAACAAAAAGATTTATTATAATATTCTCAATTTTTTTAATATTTAAAGCATTTACTGTGTTAGGCATTTTAACTTTTATACATTTTTTTTACAAAAATGTTAGTAAAATTACTATATAACCACTCACCGAGATTTTTATGTCTACCAGTTTCGAAACGTACCCGTCTCTTCGTCAGGACAATTACTACCACAGCATGCAAACACTACTACCCGTCACAACCACAGCACTATTTACACACTAAAAACTACACAAAATGTTTATCACATGCGATTTTGGTCGATCCGAAGACCAACATGCACTAGATTGATTATAATTTACAGGCATAGAGGTTTATTTACAACATTTTGAGTGTGTCCAAATACTTGTTCACAAAATCTGGATTATCTCCAATTACAGGAGTTATTTTCATATTATTTTTTGACATCTCATCAAAGATGAAGAAGAATATGGAAGTCTGGGTATTTACGGGGCTTACGACCGTCATAGGCTGGTTTAAGTGATCACTTTACACACGTGTAACATTCACCAATTCTACCCATTATTGACAACCACACTACTCAAATTCTTGGAAGTTCTATATATATGAACCAATTTAGAAACCTTGTTCATGAATCACTAAAACTTCACTAGAGACATCTATTGGTGAGATGTAAAGATTCATGAACAAGGTTTCTAAATTGGTTCATATATATAGAACTTCCAAGAATTTGAGTAGTGTGGTTGTCAATAATGGGTAGAATTGGTGAATGTTACACGTGTAAAGTGATCACTTAAACCAGCCTATGACGGTCGTAAGCTCCGTAAATACCCAGACTTCCATATTCTTCTTCATCTTTGATGAGATGTCAAAAAATAATAGAAGTTTATGTTCACTTCTGTTAGGCGTTTGATAAATTTACGAAAAAAAATACAAATAATGAAAAATTAATTGAATTTTTCAAATGAAAACCACTGAAACAAAACAAATCTTTAGAGATTACAATTAACTTTTTGGCTTGTATTTTCCAAATGTTGGACATGGTTAAAATTGTCCAAACGCGTATTATCGAAAAATCCAAATCGAGAAAAACATCGGAATATATTTATTTTTAGAAAAATCATATTTATTCTAGAAATGTATTTACACCGCACCCTGATTTGATTTTTTCCGTTAAAAATATACGAAAAATGTTATTTTGGAGAATTTCTCTCAAAAATAGGAATTTTTTTAGAAATCCCATCACTCTTGGCTTAAAATAACGTGAGTACATTATTTAATATATACCATAATTCGTAATTTTTCAGGGTAAAATAAATATGAATACCTGAATTTTTAAATAGAGAAAAATATTTCGATCTTGTATTTAAAAGAAAACCATTTTAAAAGAATAAAGCGAAAATTAAAAATGCATCAAGATATATTTTGACATATTTGTAATTTAAAATTGAGAGATAAATGTCAAAAAGTAAAAACGTTAAAGAGTCTATCGGCGTATTGCAATGGTAAGCGTATTTATTTTCCATGATGGAGGTCACGGGTTCGATTCCCGGGGGGATAAACATAAATTAGAGTTTTTTAACTCTATTTATTTAGTATCACCCTGGACTGGAACCTGAAGCGCAATACTGATCATGCTGCCTTCATGTAATTGACGATCAATGTGATAACGCGTCGATGTGATGCAGTACCCTATGCGCCATTTGGCGTGGAAAAGGGTTAGAAGAAGAAAAAGAATTTAATTGTTTTTATCTTCACTGTACACACTAGATTTCTTAGCTTAGTGGATAGAATACTAGATGGATTTATATGTAAATACACGTAGGTACTTATTGTAATGTTTATACGAGTATAAGGCTGAGATAACCATAACCGATAAAATTAAGAAAAGTGTGTTTGAATGGTTTGGGTATGTGGAGTGAACAAGTGGGATTAATTAATTAAAAAAGTATTTTACGAAAAAAAATTATATATATAATATATATATAATTTTCATATATATTAAAAATAATAATTATAATAATATATTTTTTTATATGAATATTTTATTTTTTTCAAATAAATATTGTGTTTTTCCGAGGATGGTTAAAACCAGTTTTTTGAAGCCCTATCATTGCACTTTAGTATTCGAACAGAAGTTATGAATTTACTTGAAATAGAAATAGAAAGTCGTAAATTAATAAAAGCAAAAATCAAATAATTTGATGTTCTTTAAAAACTTTTTCCAAATAAAAAAAAACTAAATAGAACAGTGTAAAAGGAAATTTTTATTCGATAAAAAACCCTATGGTGCCAGCACTCTCGCTAAAAGGTCGCTCAAAAGTGTATAAATTTAATTATAAAACATTGCTTTTATCGTACTTGAAATTTTAAAATACATTCTGGGAAAAAGTTATTGCAAACTTTTTCAATCTATGGAAATCCCTTATATTTATTGCATGTAAAAATTTAAAATCATAAAATTAACGTATTTTAGAGATCTTTCGATGAGAAAGCTTTATTTCAATGTGACCTTTGATAATGACCTTTGAACGTTACAAGACTAAACATTGTATTCGCCATATTGCTCACTCCTTTCAACAACGTCATAAATCAAAAAACTTGATTTTTCAGAAGATCGTTTTTAAAGTTGAAGAATATAATAAAATGTATTTAAAAAAATATTAAGCCACTTATTGCTCTCTCCTTTCAAGAACGTCATAAATAATAAAAAAAACTTGATTTCTCAGGAGAAAATTTTTAAAGTTTAAAAATATAATACAATATATTTAAAATAAATATCAAGTCACTTATTGAACTTTTTACTGTGTAACAGATCTTTTTAGGTAAAAATTGATTTTTTTTCTCCATTTGAAAAATATTTACTCAAAAAAAAATTAATTAAACAATAACTTTTCTTCAAAATGCAAAAACAACACTCTCTGCCCTATAGCGGGTAAATATTAAGTTAAAAATATGCCGCTTTTGCTGGGATATAGTAAATTTTCTGGGCATTCCGAAAACATGCACAGCTGAAAATGGCCGATTTTTGATATATGACGTTGTTGAAAGGAGTGAGCGATATTTGAAAATAACAAGAAATCAAAACATACACATGCATTTTCTATGTTTGAATGTTACATTAAATTAATGTTCGATAATGCTTGATTATACAAACGGGTTCTGCTTTCAGCTGTAGTTTTCAGGTTCGATCGCACTCATTTGATGCGTATTTTTAATATCAAGCCATTTATAGTAGACCTACGAAAATAAAATAAATAAAAAAATATTCGTGTAACCATATGGTATAATATAAACACAAATATAATATTAATGTAGAAAATAAAAGAAGCATATTTCACACTTTATACAGAGAAAATCCACATTATACAAATTTATACAAAGTCACATTAGGTACATGAGTTCAATTACCAGTAAGGTCATAATAAATATGAGTGTTTTTTCACTACAATATATGTATATTTCTTATTATTCTACACTGGTACCTAAACTCTACGCAGGATTGATCACCTTAGTTTCGTGTAATACACGATCATATTAACATCGCACCGATTTTTTTTTTTACAGTTAAATAGATTTAGATGAATAGGGTGTAAATATACGGTAGATAAGATATAAACAATAATTAAATGAACAAATATATTCAATAACATATTTAAAAAAAAATTCTGTTAACAATTTTAATACAAGGTTTTGCAGAAACGGGAATATGTTCTTTTCTATGTATTTTTTATTTCTACACATTACTTAAATTAAGATATAAAGGTGTCAATCACCAGTTGATATGTTGTGCCTCTCATTAAACGAAACTATAAATAACATAAATATTGATTTCAAAAATATTACTGTCAACCAAAACAGTAAAAATAACCTATGAGTGTAATATATATATATAATAAATATGATAAAATAAGTATTGTTTTAAACTATTAATCAAATAAAAAAATAAACCTTGAGTGTAAGTCCCTCTCCAAGCACAAGAGCTCAGTCTCTTTTATTTGGGAGGCACAGTGAAACTAAAATTATAAGTTTGCCATATATACACATAAAAGTACAGAAACTGTATTAAATTGTAGTAAAAAATATAACCATATATATTTTTTTTAAATAACAAAATTTGTTAAGAAATAATTAAAAACGGGGAAAAACAAGAACATTTCTTTGGGAAATAATTAAGTTAGTTTACCATTGTGATTCTTGCCATATGTTCATTTGTTTTTCTTTTTCCGCCCTCGGAAATAGCTCCCAACTACCCTTGGCCGCAAGTTAAGTTTTACTTTCTAGTTTTCTTTTTGCTCGAGTCTGTCTGAGAAATTAAACTGCATGGTTAAGCAATTTCAATGTAGAAAGATAAATGTCTCCCTTTTTCTTTTCGGATGGGGGTGGTAATCTATGTATTCAGGATAACTTCCGAAACAAAATATCCCTTAACTTTACCGTTTGCGTCTTGTCTACCGAGTGGAGATTATTTTTGTTTTAAAATTTCAGTCGAAAACACAGGCGCTCTCGATTTGTTCGCGAACAAAATTGACAATCTTATAATTTTATAAAAATAATATTACAAAATAAAAACTTTTCCTAGGTATTTGAAGAAAAAACTTAACGATTCTTAGTTTAATAACTTTGTTTAACTGATTTAAAAAAAGTTGTTTTTATATGTTTTGAAATTCTGAACACTTTTATCAACATTAAAAATACAAAACGCTTTAAAAACAATATTATATTATCAAAAATAAAGCATTATCAAAAATATACATATGTATTTGATATTAAAGAAAATATTATTTTTAAAAGTTTTACTGGGTAATTTCCACTATTTCTTAAAATCCATTGTGACACGTGTTTCAATGTATTCAAAACACCGTATGCATAATTTTTAAATAAAATGTAGGCATGTTAAACTTGGTAAATCAAGTAAAATTTAAAATGGATAAATATTACCGCAAAGTGGCTGCCAAATCAATTAATGAAAATAGCCTTAACTAACTAAGAACCACGTCGCTTCCCGCAGGAGTAGTCAGAGAGAAAAGAACACTACAAAAATTAGTATATTCAAATGATAATCGCCTCTTCCACATTAATGCGTCTCCTCATAAATACCCGTTGATTATTCTGACTTCTGACTTGACCACGCTCAAATATTCGAAATACTTGAACGTGCCGAGTATTCCTAGGTCTTCTTTTGTTTTTTTTCTAATCATATTTTCTTTCGATAATAGGTAGTTAAATAGATTTATATTATCCACTGACACTTCGTGATAGAATTGCATTTTTAATTTATTATTAGATTAAAACCAATATTTTTAGCTTTTCCACTTTTTTATTTGACCAGCAACCGGGTTTCGTCGTTACCGACATCATCAGACTGGTGAGAGGCTATACAAATTGTTATGTTATATATAAAAGAAGTTATCAACTCCTGCCTTCTTTTATATATAACATAACAATTTGTATAGCCTCTCACCAGTCTGATGATGTCGGTAACTACGAAACCCGGTCGCTGGTCAAATAAAAAAGTGGAAAAGCTAAAAATATTGGTTTTAATCTAATAATAAGGTAGTTAAATTGTTACTCAACATACTCAATTATTCGTACTTATCTGTAATATCATTCAAATAGAGATAGATATTACACATTATTGAACAAATAGAGATAGATATTACACATTATTGAACTTCTTGTAATCTCAAACACTTGAATATACCACTTTAATGAGTTTTATTTATATTTACGACTAGTTTCGAAAACTTGCAGATGTTTTCATCTTCTGGTAAAAATTAAAAAGTGTTTAATTAAAAAAAAATAATCAACATGTCATTCCACAAAGTAAATGCCGAATCAACAAATAATATATCTTGTAATCTCCATTTAAATGATATTTTCGATTTACAATTTGTTATCTTGAAAAATAAAAGTTTTATTTTATATCGCGACTCGGAGACTCTTACAAAAACCTCATATTTAACATAATTTATATTGTTTGCCTACCAAAAAGACATGCTATGTACACACAACCTACGTAATGTATGAATTCACGAATTTGAATAAGGGACAACCCGGATTTTCTGAATTTATTTTCCCTTTTTTGAAGGTCCCACAGGTTTACCTTCTGACGTAGTTCAGAGCAGGCAATGAGCTTTCTATTTAGACAACAAAAATAAAAATAAAACAACAATTGGATTCCCCTAATCATTTTAAGAAATCCAACCTTTACCCGGCAACGCATTTCTGTGGCTCAGTATGGTGAGGAAAAAAGAAAGCAAATTTCCAATACGTTTTTAATTTAACAATGATTCTAAGACTATGAAAATATCAAAAATGTATGAAACAACATTTTGAGTGTGTCCAAATACTTGTTCACAAAATCGTGATTATCTCCAATTACAGGAGTTATTTTCATATTATTTTTTGACATCTCATCAAAGATGAAGAAGAATATGGAAGTCTGGGCATTTACGGGGCTGACGACCGTCATAAGCTGGTTTAAGTGATCACTTTACACACGTGTAACATTCACCAATTTCACCCATTATTGACAACCACACTACTCAAATTCTTGGAAGTTCTTTATATATGAACCAATTTAGAAACCTTGTTCTTGAATCACTAGAACTTCACTAGAGACATCCATTGGTGAGATGTAAAGAAGCTTTTTATTAAGCAGAAACTCTTATATAGTATGTGAGATCCGAATCCTGGATTATAATCACACACATGAGAAACGCCAGAAAATACCATTTTCATTTTTATTATTGAGCTTATAATTTGACCAGATAATTTAATCTCACCAATAGATGTCTCTAGTGAAGTTCTAGTGATTCAAGAACAAGGTTTCTAAATTGGTTCAAATATAAAGAACTTCCAAGAATTTGAGTAGTGTGGTTGTCAATAATGGATAGAATTGGTGAATGTTACACGTGTGTAAAATGATCACTTAAACCAGCCTATACGGTCGTCAGCCCCGTAAATGCCCAGACTTCCATATTCTTCTTCATCTTTGATGAGATGTCAAAAAATAAATGTATGAAACAATGATGCAATCGAAAACTAGTTAAAATCATAAGTGACAGCGGCTGTCAAGAAGCACGCTATCCGCCATGAACAATGTAAATTTTGCTTGTTTTGCTGTTGCGTTTAACAGATGGCGCTGCCAGTGCGGTAAAAACTTGTATATCCAAAATTATTATTTTACCTGTCAACTTCTTCTTCTTCTTGGTGTAGCCCTTGTGGCCTGTTTTTAAGAGGGATTAGCCTCCTGCGATATCGATTTGGAAGAGCGGCGTGATGGCTAGTTGTTTAGTTAGTTAGTTTAATAAAATCATTTTGATAATTCTTAATAATATACTTAGCAGAATGGTTCAGCCTTAAAAATGAAAAGTCATTCCATCTGCTTGAAATGTGTTGAAAACAATGATTTGAGATTCGTAAATATTTTGTTACTGCTGTGTTCTATTTTGGTAACAATAGATCAGCTTGTAATGAAAGGTGTGCTTTGCGTGTACGAGTATATGTACGAGTACATATCGCTCACTCCTTTCAACAACGTCATATATCAAAAATCGTTAATTTTCAGTCGTGCATGTTTTTGGAATGCCCAGAAATGTATGTACTATATCCCAGAAAAAGCGGCATATTTTTAACTTTATATTTACCCGCTACAGGGCGGAAATAGTTGTTTTTGCATTTTGAAGAAAAGGTATTGTATAATTTTTTTTAACTGAACAAAATATTTTTCAAATGGAGAAAATACATTCAGGTTTTACCTAAAAAGATCTGTTGCACAGTTAAAAGTTCAATTAGTGGCTTGATATTTATTTTTTAAACATTTTATTGTATTTTTAAACTTTAAAAACGATTTCGTGATAATTCAAGTTTTATATTATATATGACGTTGTTGAAAGGAGTGAGCGATATATCTACGAGTACATATACAATATTGGATCGAGTCTGTCAATTAATTACTCTAAGTGCTTTGAAATTCTACAAATTAATCCACATCACTTCAAGCGAAGTACAAATCCGCCACCTTTGAAGGGATTATGCCTGCGTATAATCCCTTCGTTGTATTACTGTATTAGGGGAGGATACAGGGGTGAGGACAGGCATATACTGTTCTATGTATACCTAAAGCTTAAATTACATTTTTTTTGACACCTCAACATAGATGAAGAATATGGAAGTCAGGGAATTTACGGAGCTTACGACCGTCATAGGCTGGTTTAAGTGATCAATTTACACACGTGTAACATTCACCGATTCTACCCATGATTGACAACCACACTACTATAATTCTTGGATGTTCTATAAATATGATTCAATTTAGAAACATTGTACAATAATTAGTAGAATTTTCACTAGTGACATCTATTGGTGAGACGAAGAAGCTTTTTTTTTTATTGAGCAGAAACTCTTATATTGTCAAAAAAATAAAATGATAAATAACTCCTGTAATTGAAAATAATCCAGATTTGTGAACAAGTATTTGAACACTTTCAGAATGTCGTTAAAGCTCAAATTAAGCTCGCTCCACGGTTAAATTTAAAGGCAAACGTAAATACGCGTAGTAATTTGACATTATTCGCTGATCAATCTTGTTCTACATGCAGACCACTAGTGATGGCTTAGTTGGCTGTATTTGCAGAGAGAATTTTTGTTTTAGCTGACTAAAATCACAGTATTATTATGTTGACAGTTTGAATGATGACAGAGGGTGAAATATTTAGTCTTCACGTGTATGAATACATTAATATTTTATTTGTCATTTAAAAAAATACATAAACATATTTAAACACATGACTAAGAGAAGCCTCAAGAAACCTTAATATGTATTTATATATAAATATATATGTTAAAAAAACGAGTTATTTAGAAAAAACTAAATAAATCAACTAATATAATTTTCTCGTGTTAATCAATACAAAATCGAATACTCCTCTTATTACTTTGTGTAATATTCACTTTATGTAATACCACTTCAAAACAAAGTGAACTATGAATTATAAAGAAATTGTAATATTACCATACCACGAAGTTAATAATACTTTTAACACACAAAAATAAACAAAACCTATTTAAATACACATGTATGAAAAAAAATATTACAATAAGTAAAAAACAACACTACGGTAATGTTTTATAAAAGTATTAAAGACGTAAAAAATCAATGTGAAGAATACAAGAAATAAAAATAGTTAGTAAGTTTCATTTTTTTAGAATACTAAAGACAAAAATTAAATGAGTAGTGAAACAACAAAACTGTAGTTTTAGGTGCATAAAAATAACAATAATACAGATGTAAAAAATAAACGTAACATAGACAAGAAATACATATTTATATAAACGTAAAAACAGTTAATAAATTGAAAATATTTAGAATAAATTCTTCACGTCACGTATTACGTAACTGTATATTTACTTTGTTCTGTTGGTGGTACTAAAATAGCATTTCTGAATGGATAAAACCTCCCTAGCTATTACTGCTGAATCATCATAACTCATTTACTTAGCTTTCTGTAAGTTTGATGAATATAAATCGATTTGCTCCATTCACTCGCGAAGTTGAATGAATTTTTACATCATTCGGATCGAAAATGCCTATGCCTGTTCCTCGAGACGATTATTAATGAAATTTATTTGGGGATCAGAAATATCCCGTTATTATTGCGCATGCTCGCTCCAGAGTATTCTTATTATTATCATAAATACAAACCAACTTGGGATATTAAATTCTAGAAACATCTGCGTATAACTAATTGTAGGTAGGTACCTGACACATAGAAATAGGTCCTCCAGAGATATTCACATTATTATCACACAAACAAACCTACCTGGGATATAAAGTTCTAGAAACATCTGCGTATAACTAATTGTAGGTAGGTACCTGACATATCTAATATCTTTGTATTCAGATCTGTAGAAATAGGTCCTCCAGAGATATTCACATTATTATCACACAAACAAACCTACCTGGGATATAAAGTTCTAGAAATATCTGCGTATAACCAATTGTAGGTACTTGACACATCTGACATCTTTGTATTCAGATCTGTAGAAATAGGTCCTCCAGAGATGAATATCTCATTATTATTATCACATTATTATCACACATACAAACCATCCTGGGATATAGAGTTCTAGTAATATTTGCGTATAACTATTGTAATTGTAGGTACTTTACACATCTGACATCTTTGTATTCAGATCTGTAGAAATAGATCCTCCAAAGATATTCACATTATTATCACACATACAAACCATCCTGGGATATAGAGTTCTAGTAATATCTGCGTATAAATAATTGTAGGTAGTTGACACATCTAACATATTTGTATTCAGATCTGTAGAAAAGGGTCCTCCAGAGATATTTACATTATTATCACACATACAAACCATCCTGGGATATAGAGCTCTAGTAATATCTGCGTATAACTAATTGTAGGTACTTGACGCATCTAACATCTTTGTATTCAGATCTGCAGAAATAGGTCCTCCAGAGATATTCACATCATTATCACATTTACAAACCTACTTGGGATATTAAATTCTAGAAATATTTACGTATAACTAATTGTACTTGATACATCAAACATCTTTGTAATCGGATCTGTAGAAAAGGCCCTTCAGAGATATTCATATTGTTATCAAAAATACAAACGTACCTGGGATATTTAATCTTAGAAGTATCTGCGTAAAACTAATTGTACCTGAAACATCAAACATGTTTGCATTAACTCAAACCGTTTTGTAAATTTTCCACCAGAGATTTTCATATTATCACAAATACAAAATTACCTGGGATTTTCAATCCTACAAATACTATGGTAAGTGATTTAGTACAAAAACTATGGTTTCAAATTAATGAGGACAATAAAAGAAGGGTGATGATCCATATTTCATAAATTTTAACACCATCACAAATTACCGCCAAAAAGTTGTAATAAAAATCAAAATTAATTAATAAATCATAAAACTATCAATGGTAAAATGTAATATGGTGTTGATAATATTAAATGCTTTCATCTTAAATATTGTCGCTTCCCTAAAAAAAACTGTTGTAACTGACAATTTCAGCTAGGAATGACATTTTTTAAAAAGAATATCCCACAAAGCCTTTGCTTCAAGAGGCTTGTGTGTGAAAAATTTACCATATGATTTACGTATTGATTTTCTAAACGTTAATATGCTTCCTGAGCGTCATACAAGTATTTCACCGTTTATCAAATATCCAGTGTCTTGGAATATTTTTCCAAATGTAGTAATTAAACTGTTTAAATATTATTTGTTATATATATCGGACACTGGATAATTGGAAACATGAATGAATGAATGAATAAATCGCAAACTCAACCGGTATGCGGTAGGATCTAAGATCATTGCATAAATACAAGTATCAAGAATTAGTGCAGTACGTTACATAAGTGTATAAAGTGATCGCTTAAGCTAGCCAAATCGTATGCACTAGGATGCTTATACTTCCATATATACAAGTACATTTTCATATTTAGTTGAGACACTTAAGAAAAACAAATTAATGCTAAATATTTATAAAAAAACTTATCTATTTAGTAAAAACAAACTGAACCTTCTAAAATTAGATTGCTTTTACATGAAATTATTTTCAAAATAACGATGAAGGAAAAAAAGATAACTTACTAAATATCGAACTTGTTTGCAAGTATAATTTTATTCGTTAGTCGTCGTGTCAATTAAACTAGTTAGCGTTTCAGTGGTCCGCTTTTCCCATAGTTGAAGTACAGCAAAACAAACAATACTCAATTTACGAAGTTTCCGTTGTTATTTCCATACAATACTTCAAGTAAATCACCCTTCGGCGTTAGTGGGAAAGTTGTACGGACTGGTAGGTTATTTTATTGCTCTCCTTACCTTACCTTACAGAAAAGTACTTTGAATCAAAATAAACTTTATTTTTTTAATTAATTGATCCAGCAGTCACATTGTGGTAATATCTATACATTTTTAATTTAAGTTTTATTTGATAAATACTGCTATTTCTTATATTGTGATACGTGTTTCGATAAATTCCGTATCAAACGGTGTTTGAAAATGATGTGGATTGCATCGAAACCCGTATCGCAATAGATATGTAGAAAAAGTGGTACTAACTAAGTGAAATTTAAAACAAACATTTATATTAAAAATAAAAACATTTTTCTTAACTTAAGGATTTTACTTTATTTAGGATGAGGCATAGTAGGCACTGGTCGTGTTTCTATATAGAACGCGAGTAATCCAGGGTAGGCACTGCTTTTCTGCCTATATAGAATGCACGCATCTGTATATATGTATCATACGGGTCTCTGCTTAATAAAAAAAATTACTTACCTCAACCATAAATGTTGCTGAAAACTCACATGTAAGAAAGAATGTGTCAATTATGTTTTTTTCAAATTTATAGTTGTCAATCATGGGTAGAATGGTGAATGTTATACGTGTATATAATTCAACCTACGACATGTTGTAAAACCTGTAAATACCTTGACTTTCATATTCTACTTCATCTATGTTGAGATGTAAATATGACTGAAATGTTATCCTCTTTTCAGCTGGAAAACCTACCAAAACTCATTTTTAAATCGAGCCTGCGATATGTGTAATGTAATGCTTAATGAAATAGACACCAACTATGTTTCTTTTAATACGTTTAAGAGAAATATTGTTGAAGTCTATTTGACTATTTGGCAAAGAAAATTTCTATTATTTGATAAAAACATTTAATGCAAGTTTATTATAAAGTTATACTTTATGTATATGGCAGTTTATTTTTAATTTTTAAATTACTTAAGTAAAAACCTGTAAATGGAATTTTATTTTATTAAATTTTATTATATTATGATTTTTTTGTATATACTCTGTTAGTTTTCCAATAAATAAATAAATATAAAAATAAAAAAAAAAACAGATAATCAGTTTCCTCTTTGAAGAGCTGAAACTATAAAATTGTTCTATTGTTAAGATTTAGAGTAGTGAATAAATAGTTAGTGCGGTTTAGTGGTTAATAGTGCAGTTGTTATATAGAATGGTGGGCATTCAATAGTCTCTATTGTGGTTGAGTATGGAATTACAGAGTTGAATTATTGTTGAAGGCAAAAGTGGAATAAGTACAAATTTGAAATAAAAAGTGAAAATATTATACAAAATAAGTTGAAAATATTTTAAAATTTTTTGACATCTCATCAAAGATTAAGAAGAATATGGAGGTCTGGGCATTTACGGGGCCGACGACCGTCACAGGCTGGTTTAAGTGACCATTTTACACACGTGTAACATTCACCAATTCTACCTATTAACAACCACAACCACACTCAAATTTTTGGAAGTTCTATATATGAACCAATTTAGAAACCTTGTTCTTGAATCACTAGAACTTCACTTGATACATCTTATTGGTGAGATGAAAAGAAGCTTTATATTGAGGAGAAACTCTTTATTAGTATGTGAAGTCCGAATCCTGGATTATAATCACACACAGATTGGGTTTAGGGTTCCTGGGACCCAGACAAGAAACAAAAGTATTGTTCACGTTCCGAAATGTAATACCAAGTCATATCAAAATTCTTTCATTAACAGAACCTGTTGTTTAATTAATAATAAATATGAGAATACAGATATATTCAATATTACACTACAATCCTTTAAGAAAGAAATTGAAGAATCCTTTAATCTTGAAAATAGTATGTAATTATTATTGCTTATTTGTATATATATATATATATATATATATATATATATATATATATATATATATATATATATATATATATATATATATATATATATATATATATATATATATATATATATATATATGTATGTGCACCGTGTACCTATGTGCGCATGCGCATGCATATCACGTTCATGAAATTTAATTTAATTATGTTTATGGAAAAAATAAGTTACACTACTTTTCATTTAAGGCACTATCATACCAGTGAATGGTGTATGCATTTCTACATGTAATTATGAACATTGGTATGTATGCGCACAGAAACAAAAAGGTACCTTACTTATTTGTAACAATTATGTTAAAGCCTGTAATTGGACATTACAAATATTACTTAATTGAATGTATATTTATGTTATACTAAATTGTCTGTTGGCCTTACAATAAATAAATAAATAAATAAACACATGAGAAACGCCAGAAAACAACATTTTCATTTTTATTATTTAAGCTTATAAATTGACCAGATAGTTTATTTACTTTTTATTTATTTATTTTGTAAAAATATATGTTATTACATATATGAATATAGCTTGATTTAAACATGTACCACTCCTGTTACGAACGCCAGGATAATAATCCTTTGAAGGATGCAAGGCACGTAGCTAATATTGGTAATGGTATTATGGATCCGAGGCTGTGGGTCCTGGGTTCTGTCCACTGTCCTAGCGGGAATAACGGCGAAAATTACTGCACACAATAAAGGTTATTAGTAGAGTGACGTTAGGTTCGTAATATGCCACGGCTCAAATTTGTACCCCATTCTATCCGTACTGAGCTCCAACGTTAAGTGAAAATTAAACTTTAGGGGTCATTAACCATATTTCCCGAGAGACACATTGTATTATTATTAATTAATTGGTTGATAGTTTAACTGTGGTGTTTTAATCTTAATAATTCCAACAGAACTTTAAATATTTGGAAACCAAATAATTCAATAATCTTCATACAGATATAAAAAATAAGATATTTAAATGCTAAAAAATAAATTTTATATTAATTTAAAAAAAAACATTATCTAAAAAATATTTCACTCACAAACATAAACAACAATTAATAAGTAGGTATATGTCCCTCTGCAAGCACAAAGGCAAGACAAGACACACATGGTGGCTTGGTGGGTTTGAATAAAATATTATAAATTTGTTTTTATAATTGTTCTTTTAAATAAATGTATACCATTTATGTAAATAAATAAAATATAAAATAAATTAAAAATAATTATGAAAAATCTTAAACACACAACTCCTACGTTTCAGACTGCATCCGTGGAATCCAAACCCGAATCTAGGAGCCAAAAAAAATGTGATGGTGAATTTAGATAAGTACTAGAATATTAAATGTTCTATTTATGTAGTTCTAGTTTTTATTGAGATAAACAATTTTTATATTTTTTTAAAAGGTTAACCTAATACGTCATTACAAACCCCAGTGTGAAATATTGTCGTTCGATTTGATGAATCATTAAAAAAAAACTTTCTGCTCAATGAACCTTGTAAATAAGCAAACATCCCGGAGTCTCTCGCGTTTTATGTTCGGATATAAAATGGCATTAGCCTCGCCGGAACGACATTTTACACGCTTTTAATTACAATTACTTCATAATTATTCGCACGAAGCTGTAACATTTCCGTAAAAGTGGGAACTTTTGTCACCGGGCATAAACGTATTACGTGGCGTGTTCAAAGTAAATTGTACCATTCTCCACCCACACGTAACGGCAACTGTCACGGCGACGTAACTTAATTATCTTAGTACACTAGTCAACATGAGCTAAAATTTACGGCATCATATCACTGGAGGGATGCACATATGCATCTCCTGAAATTATTCTACCGTCTCCTGAAAACAGGTTTCACTCGCCTGGAATCATGACTGAAACATATAAGTCTCCTGAAAGTATTAATATTTCCTGAAAATTTTTCAACGTTTCCGTAAAACACCTTTCACTAACTAACTAACTAACCATCACGCCGCTTCCATGCAGGCTTAGGCAGAGAGAATAGAATACCACACCACTCTGTCCTTGCAAACATTCTTCGCCTTTTCCAAGTTCATACATCTCCTCATGCATACCCGCTGATTAATTTGACAACTGATCTGACCACTTTTAAAACACCTTTCAATCTTCTGAAAATATGCTCATGTGCCCAGAAAATATGTGTCTGAAAAAACGTGTTTTTATAATTTATACTTAAATTTTATACTATTTACGTGAGCCCAAGGGGCTTATTATAAAAAATAGGTATCAAGTTGTGGTAGAGTGGGTTCAAACCCAAAAACTCTGATTCAAAGGTCTGCGCAACTAACCGCGAGACCACAACCCGATTCAAATTATTCTTCCGATATCTGTGTGTCCGCTAAAATGTATCTCAGTATCCTGTAAACATTGTGTCTCCTGAAAATATATCCGCATCTGTAAAAATATTTCTTAGCCTGCTGAAAGTATGTCCATGTACGAGTATCATAACACGAAGTAATGTCTTTATCCTCGAAGATATCCAAATCTCACGAGATCGTATTTACTTTACGTATTCATATATTATTTCAAACTTCAAATCACGATAATGTGCCATTACTTTGTTTTCCCGTACGGAGGGCACATTTCAGAATACTGATTTAAAAACTATATACAAGAAAATTGTTTATGACATGCTATCAAATACGATATTGCAAAATGATGCGATCTATTTCAGATATACCCACTTCCATCATCCATTTATAAATAGTTATTTTATACTAAGTTTCCTTTTTTAATGGTTTTCTTGATAATGGAAGCATGTTGTATAACTTCATTGCATAGAAATCGTAAATTCTCTTGACCAAAAGTTAGGTGCTGAGTTTTGATTGATGTGTTTCTGTGTTTTGAAAATACGTCTGCATATTTGACAACATGTCCATGTCTTCTTAAGACTTGTTTTCGTCTTCTTAAAAAATCTTTCTCCCATCTTGAAATCATGTCTTTGCATCCACTGAGAACTTGTTTGCATATCGCAGAAACATATTTTACTTCCCGCATATATTATTCAACGCTAGGAGATAAACTACCCACATTTAGGGGATGGTACTTAAATATAACGCGTTTTAATATCCAGGGAAACTGAATAAACCTTGTTTTATGAACCAGCTGTATAAAATATACAGACGTTTATATTTTATAAAAGCCAGTACTTACTGTATACGCCATATTCCCCGTATATCGGTTAAATATTCATTGATTTATAACAGTTTTTCTCTTCAAGGCGTTGAAAATGTAATGTTCTTACAGGATTTAAAAAAAAGATGTCTTGTGATGTTTTTAATCACTGAAAAAAGTAAATATTTTATTCCACTGAATTGATGGCGAAATAATTTTACCCTAACACGCGTTCTTGTAACTTAGTTTGGTTAAGTGCAAATATTAAAAATATTAGCTAGCACACATTTCTATAATGTTTAATTTCACATTTTTATGCGTAAATAATATTTTAGCAGCTGTCAATAAGAACTGTGTAGAATAATATATGAAGATATTTTTAGTGAAATATTTTGTATATATTATACAAAATCTCTCTCTCTCTCTCTCTCTCTCTCACACACACACACACACATACACGCATATTTACACACATACACGCACACACATATGTTTTCATATATATGTATTTGTGCTTGAAAAATCCAAATACTTGAAAAAACCTCTTCCTTTCATAAGTACACATATACTCTTATAACTTTATTTTGTTTTTTTGTCTTTTGATCAAACTATTAAATATCAACTTACTAAGAATACAATTTTCCCTAAAGTGAAAAAAAAATCCCTAAAAATTCCACTGAAGAAAACGATACTTTTAAGACATTATTATGTTCACTGATTTATAACTCGTTTTACATACATCCCTGAAATTTCAATAAGTGATCGGAACCAATTAGTCAAACTTCTGTGAAATCCTTGCGATTACGATAATAACTAAGGGGGATGAAAATACCCAATAAGTTTAAGGAACTTCGCAGAGTAAACGGATATCTCAAGCGGAAATCGTGAATTTTGCCTTAGGGCAGTAAATTGAAAACGTGAAATATTATTGATTGAATCTCCATACTCGCGTTTGTTCTAAATCAAATTATTTGGGCTTTCAATCGCTACACAGTAAGCGATTGAGATGTAGCCTCGAAAGATTATTAAGGACTTTTACTCTAATAATACAACTTTCAAAACATAATCTTTGTAACTGTACTATTATGCTGGGTTCAAAATATATAAAAATATAAAATTAAATTGTAACTTAGTTTTAAAATCATGAAAAATATTTTATTTCAACTTAATTATAATGTCTACCTGTTCATTTTATTTAATTTTAATCATGTATAAATGTTTGAATCAAAGACAGATTTTTGAGTCTACTAACTTGTATTTCGCCTAGTTATGTCATTTTTAAACGAATGTGAAGATCAAACGGATTGACGGTCCTAATGTTGCTTTACAATTCTAGGTACTTAAGTGATAGTTTTAGCATGTGCAAAAAAAATCTCGAAACAATTGTCACAATATTAATTTTTATATGTTTTTTCAATAAAAAAACAACTTATTAGACTCCAAAAATCTGTGTTTGATTTAAAAATTAATACAAATATAGTAAAGCGATCTGTTATAGATTGATATGTATGATTTGTTTCTTATTTGTATACGAGTATGTATGAATAGTGTTAAAGTTTGTATTTTTTCTTGAATGTTTTTCGCAGATACTTTGTGGCACATATGTCTTTGTGGCTATATAACTTTATCAAATAAAACATGTTTAACCCTGATGACAAAGTTCTTGTCAAAACCGGTTAGAGAAAAAATGTGTGAATAAAAAAGTGGTTAAAAACAATGTTGTTTTATTTTTTACTTTAAACGCTGGTGTAATAGTTATCTTGTCAAACAAAAATGTGCTTCTTAAAACCGGTATATGTTTAATGTGATTATTTATATTTTCTAATAATAATAATAATAAATCCCTTACCGCACCCCAATGGTGCATAGGGCACTGCTTCATATAAACGCAGTGTTATCTCGATCGATTACACATGAAGGAAAGGTGATCAGCCCTCCACTTCAGGTACCAGTCCAGTGTAATATTGAATAAATATTAGAGTGAAAAAATCACTTATATTTTTATTAAACCCCTTGGGAATCGAACCCGAGACCTCCAGAACGGTAGGCGAGCATGCTGACCATTACACTACGGAGGCGGACAAAAATCTGCTTTGCATATTTTCTAAAGTAACCAATATATTGTAATATGATAAGAGAATTATTTAAACAACTAACAAAGTCTCCTTAAACTCAAAAATATTTTATACAAGTTTGAACAATCCGATATTCTCACTGCTTGTCACAAGGCCAATCAACTTCTAAAACAATTAACAAATTAATTTGTTAAGGGTGGAAAAATTACGGTAGGATATTGATCCCTCGAGGGTTCGCGAAAATAATTTCATCCGTAGGTTTTAAAAAAACCAATCCGGGAAAATGAAATTACGTTTGAGTTTTTGACGAAAGAGAATTCGTATTACGGAATATTATATAAGATATTTGCATATTAGAAAACCATAAATTAATACCAAGCCACGAATATGTATTATTTCACGTATCTAAAAAAGATTTTATCAACAAAAAAATTGTATTCGGGCAAGCGTTGCTGTGGTTCAGTCTAGTTAAATAGAAAGGTAAGGAAAAAGATGAAACACTTTTTTCATCTACGTATCTAATCTCACAATGCTTATAAAACAATGAAAAAAGATAAATCAATGAATAAATACAATGTAATTGAAAAGATTCTAAATGCTAAGTGACAACAGCTATCGAGAAGCATGCTGTGCACCATGAACATTATTTAATATTGAGTGTGTTAGTATTACGTTCAATACATGGCAGTTCTATTGTGGTAAATATGTTTTTATCTATCACAGGTAAAAACACATCACAAAGTCGTATATAAAAATACTTATTTACTGAAAGTGTTAATTTTACTAACCAACAATTACATTTTTTAAACATAATTTATGAAGGTGTGAAAAAAAATATTTAATATAAAAAGTTTTTAGACCCTTAGATGAAAGCATCTGTAGCTTCCAAAAATAGTCGTTAAAATAAAATAAATATAATTCAATTGGTAAAAGACAAGTGTTCTCATTTGCAATATAAAAAGCAAATTAAAGGCGAGAAAATCAAATAAAATACATCCAATAATTGATAAAATTTAAGACACAAAAAATGAACAGTTTCAGCTCTACACAGCCCTGAAAAAAAACCTGAATTGGTGGCCGCAACATGAGTGAAAGGCAATAAAACAGGATTTTACCCCATAAAATACGAACTCCATTATTTAAAACAGCGACAGCGAAAATCTACGTGCGAATTTTCTGATTCACTTTTTCATGATGTGCTGTGTCAAAAGTCCACTTGACATCGTTTTAACCACCATTACGTTGGGCAACATCAAGGGGATGTATACGAGATTTTTTTTGATGATACAAGTTTTTTGTAAAATGTTTGTAACGTTAAGTAGGACAACACAAAAGGGTATGAAACTTTTAACATTTTGAGTGTGTCCAAATACTTGTTCACAAATATGGATGATCTCCAATAAGAAGTTGTTTTTTACAGGTAAAAAATAACTCCAAATTGGAGATAATTCAGATTTATGAACAAGTATTTTGATACACTCAAAGTGTTGTTAATAAATTAACTGGTCAAATAATAAGGTAAAATAACAATTTAAGATGATGTTTTGTAGCGTTTATCAAGTATGTGAATATAATCTAGGATTTAGACCTCACATGCAAATGAAAGGGTCTCTGCTTAACAACAGCTTTTCTCATCCTACCATAGATGTCTCTAGTGAACTCTCGCATACAGTGTTTCGAGTTTGATCAATGTATCTATAAGTTTCAAGCATTTGAGTAGTGTGGTTGTCAATTATGGTTAGGATTGGTGAATGTTACACATTTGTTAAGTGATCACTTCAACAAGCCTATGACGGTCGTAAGGCCTGTAAACGCCCACATTTCCATATTCTTCTTCATCTTTGTAGAGATGTCAAAAATAATTTAGTAACTTAAAATTGTTAAAATTAACTTAAAATTTCTTGAAACATTTTCTTCGATGCTGTATGAGTAGATGTCTTATTCTTCTTCTTCGTCAGCCCATTTCCGTTTACTCCTAGACAAAAGCCTCTTCCATTTATTTCAACATCGACCTGTCCTGTGCAGTCTGCATCCAGGTCGTACCAGCATGTTGGTCCAGGTCATCTTCCTTTCTTTACTATAGTCGTCAAACACCTCTCATTGAGTAGATATATTAATTTCAAATTGCAAATAGAAAATTCATCAATAAAATGATCAAGAGTTCATACTATGAAAATTTTAAAAATGTGTGAATAAAGTAATATTCTGGGACAAATTACGTTACGAATTGGCTTAAACGATCATGTTATACATATCACTCAATCCTTTCAACAACGTCATATATAAAAAAACTAGAATTTTCAGAAGATCGTTTTTAAAGTTTAAAAATAGGATAAAATGTATTAAAAATAAATATCAAGCCACTTATTGAACTATTTACTGTGGAACAGATCTTTAAAAGTAAAACTTGAATGTTTTTTCTCCATTTGAAAAATATTAAGCATATTTAAAAAAAAAAAATTAAATAATACCTTTTCTTCAAAATGCAGAAACAACACTTTTTGCGTTGTAGCGGGTAAATATCAAGTTAAAAATATGCCACTTTTGCTGGAATATAGTACATTTATTCCAAAAACGTGCAAAACTGAAAATTGACGATTTTTGAAATATGACGTTGCTGAAAAGAGTGAGGGAAATACTAACCAAATAATTGTTTACATAAAAAATTCAATCTTCTCAATTTTAAAGGTTCCATAACAACCATTATCCGAAAGTTAATAAATAACTAAGCTTTTTAAATCACTTGAATGGATTACCAATTTCAACTTTTCAGTCAAATTCTCTGTAAGCCTACGCGCCGACCCTTTCAGATTGAGTTTCATCGAATACAAATATGCTCTTGTCAGACAGTGATAAGGTCACTTCCGGCTCTTGTCTATTGACGTGACCTTTGACATGACTTACGATCAGACCATTTATTTCTCGAAGAAGCTTCAAGCTAGTTTTCTTAAAAATATGTGTTAAATGAGTACCTTTTTATTCATCGAATTTTTTCTTAGCCAAAAGAGTGTAATTGTCCAATTGGTACTTTTCAGAACTTGAACATATAAGTTAGGCACGTACTATAAATGTTATGGACATATTCAATTTTACCGTTTTGCGAAAATTCATTTATTCTAATTATAATAAAATGGTGTAGAAATATGACTGATACAGAATTTAGTAAATATGCCTCAATTCTTTAATCTAAAACCTTTGAAAGTAGCGATAAGATCAGGCTCTCTCTCTCTTCCAAGTACAGTAATTTTTTTTCAGTTTTAAGGAATATATACAGTTAAACCTTTTGTTTTTTTTCTCACAAATTCAAAGAAATTCCATTAGAACTCTAAAAAAGCAATCTTTATCAATAATAAAATAAGTATTTCTTTGATCAAATCTTAAATTTCCTAAAGTTATTCACCGATTGTTTTGAAATTTTGACACAATGCTGCATTTCTATTTACGCGTCTTTATTGTGACTGAAAGTTTTTTTTAAAACATTTTTTAACCCCAATGATATCAACATCTCTTGAAAGTAAAAGCAACACGTACAATATAAACATTGTTCATAGCGGAAAGCGTAGTTTTTTGACAGCTGCTAAAATATTGTATACCCATATCCACTGTGAAATTAAACAAACAAATGTTTTATTTCTCTATTCTTTCTTTTCCATTTGACCAAAGTGAGGTTCAGCAACGGATTATTACACCTAGTACCCCTATAATGAAAAAAAAACTATACAGCTTTTTCCACTTTGAATGCAATAAATGTAGAAAAAGCTATAAACTTGTTGTTTTATTACATGAATTGTTCAATCAAGAAATGTACTAATCTCAAATCTTCGTAAATACTGGTAACTTCAAATATTCGGTAATTTAATTTTCCGGTAATTTTGCCTCCCCATATTCACGGGTATTCGGCGATTTGGCTAATATTATCGAAATGAAGTGCTTTATTTTCGTCGGTAAATGGATAAAATAGCATCTAACCCAATGACGTCACCTACCACTTACTTTACTGTAGCAGTTAAAATTCTCCCATTACAATATGCTACATATACTACGCAGATGGAATAGGTTTAGCCCAGAACCATACATCAAATTTTCAGCACCAGTAATAAAATTTTACGCGGAACATTAAAACGCGTAAACACTAATTTATTTAATTTAGAATTTAGTAGTGAGCCCTTAATTTTCGAGAAAATTTATATGTTCTTGAATGTTAAATATATGTAGTCTATTTTACAATGTGTATGACGTAGTACATATTTTGTCTGCCTCCGTAATTAGGTTTAATGATGTTACCTACATGTTGTAATGTGATATGGTGGTTGTTTTATATTATTTATTTAACTCCCGCCTCTGGAAATCGAACCCAGGACCTCCAGTACGGTAGCAGAGCATGCTGACCATTACACTACGGAGGCGGACAAAATGGCGTTTATATGATGCAGTGCCCTTTGCAACATTGGGTGCGGATAAGGGTTTAAAAAAATATACATATTCCCAACCAGCTCGGGATTTTGATAATTGTTTTACATATTGAAAATAGTCAACAAAATAAATAATTAATCAAATAACAAATATACAACGCGAGTGGTATGTTTGCCACAGCACACCTACCATATTGGGATGCCTGTTAAGGCACCGAGTGGCGGGCTTCCGGGAAAGGCTGATGAAGAGCTCTAACCTCATTTTAAAGCGGCTTGTGGAGCACAGATGGAGGCTGGACATGTGGCGGCACTGGAGCACGGTGCTGCTTTTGCCAGCGAGCTGACTTTCATCTACTACATCTCTCCAAAAAATTTACTTAATTTTTTTTTTCTTTCGCCGTTTCTTTTCTTTATTTTTTATTTGTTTATTTTTGCAATTTTAATTTCATTTTATAAAAAAATGTTGTAAAACGTATGTGGGTGACTAAGTATTTCACCGACCACTTAGTCAAGCTGGAATAAAGATTAATTATTTTTATTATTATAACGTTAAATATATTCTTAATTTCGTAATACATGATTTTTATGATTTCTATGTCTATTTTTCTAACTTCTTTTAAATCTTGCGCTACTGTGTAGGAGTATCTTCATGACAGCTCCAAGATGCAAATTTTTCACCTTGTCTATCTTAGCGATCGCGAAACTTGAAAAGATTTGAGATTTAAAAGTAACTAAGGCTTATTCAGACATTTCTAAAGCAGAATGTTATTTTACTACAGAAAAAATGTCTGGTCAATGACATTCATTTGTTTAATTTTAATCTGGTTAAGTACTCTGTCCATTCTGCAAAACAGCCTTTTTAGAGCTTGCGATAGAGTTAACTAACTAATTATTGTAATTATGCTGCTACGCGATGAAGGTCGAATACTATACCATTTTTGCAGACATTTGAAAAAATGATTTAAACCCTCTCTAAGACTTTGCATTGAAGATATTGCATCAAAATTAAATTACATCCAAAAATTTCTTAAATGTATTTAAAAAAATATTCTTTGATTAATAATAAAATTATGAAAAATAAAACAGATCAAAATACCACATAAATGTTTAAAAAAAAAAATACATCCAGCCATCTTCATATGTAATAAAAACAATTCAGAATGAATATATTATAAATTTAATGAAGATTCTGCTAATTAAAACTTTCTTACATATTTCAATCATGGATTTTTCGTTGCCAAATAAGTAGTATACGGAAGAAGTTTTCTATGGAAGTATAAATATTGCACCAGAAATTTGAAAAGTGCTATTATCAATCATGGGTAGAATGGTGAATTTCGCACGTTTGTAAGTCTTTGATAGTTTGTAAAGCTCTGTAAACGGCTAGACTTCCATATTTTTCTTCATCTTTGCAGTTATATCAATAAAAATGTTGAGATAAGTATTTTTTATCGTATTTGATTTATGTTAATACACAATTAGTACAAACAGGGGCATGCATTCAATATAGGCAGAAAAACAGTACCTATTCTAACTTACCCGCATGACATATAAAAACGCGACCAGTACCAACTCTACCTTACTTTGTAGTACCTAGCTACCTACCTTTACTGCCTACCCTAGTAAGTAGTACCACCTAACCATACCACCTTCCTCTACTGCCTACCTTAATTAATTCTCTGTGCACGCCATTGAGTTGACATTTAAAACTTCCATAAGAATCCATAAAGAAAAGAAAATCTAAGGATATAATATGCGATGTGAAGATTAAAACGTCATTTTGAACGACGAACGAAGGTTAGATATATCAAAAAATGTTGTTTTAGTATCGTATTTGATACATATAATAATAAAATCTTAATACACAATATGAGTGTAAAGCTTGTTATATAACTTAACAAAATAAATCCAAAAAGAAAATAAAATAAAAAGATATACTATGCGGTTTTGAAGATTAAAGTGTCATTTTGAACGACAAATGAAGGTTACATGAGGCTCTTACATCTCGTACGTATTCCATTTCTTGTATTTGAGTTTTGGTTTTTCATTATAAATTTGTCGCGTCGGCGTCTGCGTTGGTGGAAATTGTGCTGTATTTCTGATTTAAACTTAAAAATACAATTATATGATAGAGGCTCAAAAAATCCCACGATATTTGATGGGTGAATCATTGCTACAAAAAATCTGCTTCCAGACTTTAATTGTTTCGGCAGACAAATGTTTGTAACTGTTGAGATAATTTAATAACCCAGGTATATTTTAGAAAAAAAGTTATTATTATCTGCTTGTTAATCACACACAGTGATATCTATGGCGACGCGGAATAGGAGAACAAGTCGGTCAGGTGTAATTTTACAGTATGGCCGTTTTGATAGCTAGGGCCTTGGTGGTTTTCTATTCATTACCAAAAAGTTAGAATTGTCATATTTGATGCTTGGATACATTTAATTCGATTATTTTTTACGACATGGCATATTTATTTCTTTAAAAAATCACATATCAATACTTATTTATGACATGTGCTCTTTTTCCTTGTCGTTTTTCGATTCAGATCTCAGATTCCGCACTAATTGCACTCAGGCCTAAATTCTTAGATACATTTTAGCTGTGGTGACACGGAAAAGTCTTTGAAGTGTATGGCCGTTTTACGTTTTGACAGCTAGGGCCTCGGTGGCTTTCTATTTATTACAATAGAAAGTTGAAATTGTCATATTTGATGCTCGAATATACAATTAAAGGTTCAACATTTTGAACAATAACACTAGTCTGATTTTGGTTTGTTGGAAGATATTGCTTCTTAGCAACAAATCAGACAATTTACGCTTATTCAGGAAATACTGAAAATTAACAGCTACTGTTTGAATTTTTATTTAAAATCTTATTCCCATATTATTTTTTTCTTGGTGTATTCCAAGCTATTAATATATTGTCAGAGATATGTGCACATAAATACCGGACTTAACCAAAAACCCCCTATGTATGGTTAATTCCAGTTGATGTGTCAAAATATTTCAACATATTAAGAAAATACTATGTATCCATGCGTAAGGTATCCGTTGCTAAAATTGAAATTAATTATAAAGTAATAATTATACCTCGACCTCAGCCATAAAAACAATTTTCAAGTTTTGACGAAACGGCGCTGAAATTCAGCCATTTCAGGTGAGCCGGGCTGTTTAATTATGAAAAGCTCGAGCGCAAAGCCTCGCTGTGAAAGCTCGCGAGGTGTAGCGGCTAAATGAACAACACTTTATACTCGGTAAATAGCGCTCCGCAAACTAGTCGACTTGGTAAACTGTATCTAAAAATATGACTCAATTAAATTTGCTTCCAGGTAAACAGAAACCTCACCTTCTGTATATTTACGAAACTCGAATTTAAGACGATTTTCAATCCTGGTGAAGTTGTTGAATGAATTGGTTCAGCAAACATTTTCAGTTTAAATAATGTAGACTATTTACCGATTGCTCAAGAGTTTTATTATAAACATTTATTTTGATTTGTTTATTAATATACTACATATGAATGTCTTTTCTTCTTCCTGGCTCTACTCCAAATAATCGTCATTGCAGACTGTTGGGGTCAGCTCTCTCAATCCTCTGGTTGTAAGTCTCTTTGTCATGGAACACCTCACCTAGGCCATGCCTTCGAATCATGTTTTCTTTCTACAGCATCCATGATTTTTTAAGTTCTTATCTAGGTATCTTTTGAAAAAGATCTATGACGATCGCCTGGTTTACAATTTGATCAGGTTCTGTGCGTTCTATGTGCCCATGCAATCTCAATTGCCTTTGTTCTACCTTACTTTTGATGTCTGTTATACCAAGATTTTCACGTTCTAATTCTTGAACTTTTTATTTAATTAATTTTGTCTCTAAGGGTCGCTCCAGCTAACCGTCTAAGTTTTCGCATTTCAGTAGTTTCTATTTGCTTAGAGTAGGTGTTACACATCGCCCAGCATTCAGGGCCATAGAAGAGTGTGGATTTCTCATATACCTTGTCTAATTCTATCTATAATGCATAGTCATCATCCATAATAATAAAGATTGGTCATTCATTTTTTGTTCCTTCTTTCACCTTTCCAACATCTATAATATATCGTTTTGTGGCGTATTTGTCTCGGTGATCGCATTTAGACTACATTTAGTTGTTTTTCATATTTCTTTTAGCATGCTTCATTCACAAACTTTTGGGTTACTACCAAACGATTTAACCATTAAACTACGCATTCAGAAAAAAACATATATTTCGACACGTGTATATTATAAAAAATACTTTTAAATATTTAAGTATCACATATTTAACATTCAATAAAATTTTATTTTATTTTTCCAAAAATAAGGGCTAACAACCAAATTTTTAATTAAAAATAAATTTGTTTGAAAAACTTTGCAGTTATGAACTAAATGTAGCTAAGTATCGCATTTACTGTTTAGTCAAGCCAGTATAATTTTATTTATTTTTAATTTAAGTTTTACTTATAAAATATGAATATTTCTTAAAATCTATTGTGACACGTGTTTAAGAAAATAAGACACAAAATAAGAAACAGTTCCTACCCCCTTTTCAACCTTAAATGTCCCAAGGACACAACTCTAAATTTCAGACTTAGCTTCATATACGGTGTTTTAAATTGTTGCGGAATGTATCAAAACACATGTCACAATAGATTTTAAGATAAAATGGTATTAAAACTCTCCTTAACATTCATCGGTTTAATACCACTTTAAAAAATACGGAGAGTGTTATATTATCATACCACAAAGTTAACAATGCTTTTAATATGCTAAATATAAAGTGGTATTTACCAAGTAAAACTTAAATTAAAAAAGTAAAGATTTTTACCACAAATTGAGTCCCGATTCAATTAATGAACTTATATTTTTATTTAGCAATTCATATTAGTGTACGTGATGAATTCATGATTTTATTCGTAATTTGTTTTAAAATGAAAATATTTTACAATTTATATTGTGCTAAATTTTTAATTGGCTGTTAAATAGCAGGTTCGCATAAAGGTTGAAAGGTTAAACAAAGTTCCCAAACTTCGACTGAACATTACCATTCTCCGATATAATGATCCCCATTGGGACCTACTCGTTCATTATGTTCTTCCCACACTTCTAATGACTATTATGGAAATGTTGGTCGGGAATTATGGTTTCTGTGACGTATAGTCTGCGCCTGACACATTTGACAAAGGTTTTTGACGCAACTTGCTTTCTCCAAAGAAATGGTTGACATCTCAACACGATATAAACATATGTGAGGCTAGATTCTAAATCAAACTATATTCGAAAATGGGTAAAATAACATAATGGGTTGTAAAGAGACGTATAAATATAATATTATTGACATCTCAACAAATATGAAAAATACAAAAGTCCGGGTATTTACAGGGCTTATGACCTGTAATAAGCTGGCTAATGATAAACAACTATGTAGGAGTTACAAACATTGGTACAATAGTGGTGGAGTTACAAGTATGGATGTAAATCATGTGTAAGGTGGTATATGTTGCACGTGTATAAAGTTATAACTAAAACTAGCCTTTGACAGGTTATAAGCCGTGTTAATTTCCAAACTTCCTTTATCCTTTCATACGAGTTGAATATTTCGTCCTCATACAGGAGAAAATGACCAAGTGCATTTTTTACAAAATCGTGATTAATGACTATTTGACATCATACTGGCTTAATGTTGACCTAAAAAATATCCCAAAGCGATTTTAAACTTGAAGTATAATAGATTTACTTATTAAAAATGACTAATTGCATTGATGTTTATTTTCTTGCCAAGCAAACGTGACTTAAATGGCCCTCCTGAACATTTTACGTTTTGTTAGTTGGTTATTTTCTTCTGTAACACTACGATTTCTTGGTGGAACTGTTTTTTATAAAATAAAATAACTATTTATCTTTTTCCACTCTTATTTTATTCAACCAATGATCGGTAGAAAACCCGGTTATTGATTAAATTAAATAATATTGGAAAAAGCTTAATATCTTATACTTTATTGTATAGTCTTACAAAGGAAAAAGGTCGTAAAAAAAAACGCTGGTCACTTTAAAAAAATGTTTTGACTGACCTACGCTTGTTTGCATTAAAAATGACGTTTCAATCATAAATTTTTGATTTTTCAATCACTCCTTTCAAGAACGTCATAAATCAAAAATCATCAATTTTCAGTTGCGCATGTTTTCGGAATGCCCATAAAATGTTCTATTTCCCAGCAAAAGAGGCATATTTTAAACTTAATATGTACCCGCTACATGGCAGAAAATGTTGTTATTGCATCTTGAATAAAATGTATAGTAAAATATTTTTTAAAAAAATATACTAAATATTTTTTAAATGGAGAAAAAACCTTCAGTTTTCACCTAAAAAGATCTGTTGCACAATAAAAAGTTCAATAAGTGGCTTGATATTTATTTTTAACACATTGTATAATATTTTTAAACTTTAAAAACGTTTTCCTGAAAAATCAAGTTTTTTTATTTATGACGTTCTTGAAAGGAGTGAGCGATATACATTAGTATTTTAAATTTAAAATGTTCAAAGCATTAAAACATCAGAGCCAAAGTATCAATTTTATGTTCATGGCATTATAGCTTAGTTTGGAATTAACCCCCATGTTATTGAACTGGATAAATCGAACTACACGTTCTACCCTTTTTATCCAGGAACTCAACGTGTGGGTAGTTGGGATGAGGAATACCATTCCCAAGGTTTTGGAATATTTGGACAGATTTTTTTAATTTCTAAATCGGTCACATCATTCTACTAATTCACCAACTACACTATTATGGTTTTATCAAAAGAGAAATATGCAAAAATTCTTTCTACCATACATATATATAACTGACTTACCTAACTGAATTTTTTAAATACTAAGTATATTTTTCATTATTACTGAAAAAATGATTGAATAATAACTAGATTTAGTAGTACATTTTTCATGATTACTTAAATAACGTCGAAAAATAAACCCCAAACGGGATACCGAAAAAGTAAGGGTTAACTCTTAGTCACATCTCTAATTTCTCGATCCTAGTTTGATAGTGAAAATACCTTTCGTATAATTTTACTACCAAAATTATTTATTTAGGCCAGTAATGAAGGTTATTTTTCTGGTTCACTAACTTGCCTCACAAGTGTTACTGTACATTTTTAAAATAACTAGATTATTTAGTACGTTTTTCGGCAGCCACATAAAACGTAGTTATCTTTTCCATCTGGTCGTAAACACTTTCCTCGGATCCAGAATGAGTCAACTAAGGGAAAAAAGCTTTTCAATTACCTGCTCGCTCCGATATATAAATAGGTTTTACTTTGTTTTAACCAAAGACACCTGTATACTTTCAACAGAATTGTATTTTATTATACCTTGCTTATTTTTTTTCCTTTGCTCTGTTTTGTGTTAAGAATTGTTTTTTTTTCTTCTTCTCTTTACTATCATATCCTCGCCAAATGTTACGAAACCATATTGGAGTGAATTTTTCGACACAAAACTCCTTGAATTTTTTTTCTTGTAATTTATTATTCAAAAGACCACATTTATTATATCATCCCTGTTCAGTCAAAATTTACTACGCATAAGTTCTTCTTCTCCTCTCACCCTTATCTGTATACATTGGTGCACAGGGCACTGTATCAAAATGACGCAATGTTAAGTTGATCGTTAATTAAATGTAAGCAAGATGATGATCAGTCTTGAGCCTTTTTTTACCAGTCCAGGGTGATATTGAATGTATGTATTTGAGAGTTAAAATCACCTTTATTTATTTTAACCCCCTTGAAATCGAATCCGAGGCTTCTTGCAGTTAGCCAAAATTTCAGTTGGGCATGGTTATTCCGAAACCATTAGTAGTGAACAAGAGTTTTAAAGTGGTACTACACACATTGAACGACGTATGATAGGGAGTATTATATTACTATATCATAGAGTTAACATGCTTTTAAAAAACAAAAATTTTCTTTTTCTTTTTTTTCCTTCAAATTAAACCGGACATAGAAATGTCAAGAAATACGAAAATATCCTTTGGTTTTTGGGTTAATTTTACCAATCTACACTTATGTTATGCTTATGATAAAAAAATCTAGCCCTTATCCGCACCTAATGGCGCATAAGGCACTGCATCGTATAGAAGCAGTGTATTGTTAAATACACGAAGGGAAGGTGATCACTTCAGTCACCAGTCCAGGGTCATATTAAATAAATATTAGACTGCAAAATCACTAATATTCATTTTGACCCTCTTGGGAATCGAACCCGGGACCTCCGGCTTGGTAATTTAGCACGCTAACCACTACACTAAGGAGCCCGACAGAATGATAAAAATATGATAAAAATACATTTAAAAAAAAATAAAGGATCGAGTAATAGCTTTGAAGATGGGGATAGATATTTAAGGGTTGCTTTATACGAATTAATTAAATTTCGAATGTAAAATTGACTGCCCATAATCCGTGTTTTTCTGACGAATCTCTGACAAAAATATTTTTCATTTGCCTCCAAAAGCTGTTGTTGTTATTAAGTAATTACAATATATTTTTTTGTATTTTAGTAATCCTCTTATTCTAATACATAATCTGGTACTTTACCTTACCGGATTAAGGTAAGAAAATAAAATTTATATTTCAAGTAGAAACATTTCCCAACATTTGCAGGGGTTTGGAATAAAAGATCTTGCAATATTTAGTATTTTTTTAAAAATAAGAATGCAAATTTGTTTGTCATTTTTGTTTTAAAATCACTATATATTTATAGTGATTTTAAAACAGAGTTATATTCTATGTAATTAAAAAATGAAAAATCGCAAAGTTAGTGCTTCAAATATAAATTAAAGTATTTTTTCTTTATTATTAGAATAAATATACTATGTTAAATGAAGTTTAGAGTAAAAATGGCTTAAAAAATTCATTACACTTTGAACTTTGATTAAGTGGAATGTTTTTGCAAAATTTTGGTTACAAAAACAAAGTGAACACATTTTTATTATAAAAATAAACACTTGGAGAATATCACTTTTTGAGTTTATTAATAAACACATGACTGGTTTAGAAAACGACAGATGTTCTCATCATCAGGCAAAAAAACAAACTTTACTTGTTGATGATAACATCTGTTGTACTCGAAACTAGTCGTGTTTACTCAAAAAGTGTTTACTCATAATGATTGACAGCCAAATGCTAGGTTATAAGCTCTGGAATAGTCAGACTCATCATCTGTAGGATAAACAATCTAGTATTTGACAAATAATAATAACAAAAATATATATTTTGAAAATGTCGTTTAATAGGCCTTTGTCAGGATGTTGAATTATTAGCTAATAAATTAATATGAATAATCACAAGACGATCGATTACAATCTTATTGAAATCTGTAGGGAACTAACGGAGATATTAAAGTTTAAACTTTAGATATTTGAATAAATCGAAAAACGTGCGTTCGCATTCGTCATCAAATTTCCGTCATCGAACATTTTATGACGTCATATGGTTTATTGTCTATGGTTTGTAGAGCTGTAAAAGTAGTTGTGTGGATTGTTTGTTTACCACTACACTGCCATTTGTGTTTTACAAATATTTGGGATGGGGTGGAAGGGTGGACCATAGACACCGACAAATAGAGCCGCCAATAATTTAGCAATGACACCAACATTAAAATAACAACATCGTTTCTGTGACGTCTTTCATTGCCAACTTATGAGAATAACGTTTTTTCAAAGGCCAATTTTTCTAAAGAAAATGGTAAATAAAAATATTAATTATATCGGCTGTTATAAACATAAAACGAGCCTAATGCAATCCTTTATAGGTTGGGTATGTTAAATTAGATATTCCTCCCGTCTGACAATGATCCATTAGAATTCTTTGAAAATGTTATTTAATTATTAATATTTTTGAAATGTTGTCAACCACCCTACGTGTCTGCCACTTGTTGGTTATCCGTGAATGGAAGATGTTGGGGCAAGAAGGGGAGGGGGCGCATGCGTCGGTCCACCCCCGACACCCTCCCCTACCTCCCAACGTCTCCGATACGCTACCTGTGGTAGGGCAGGTAAGTGCCACTAACTTGTGTCGCGGTGGACATCCTTTCAATATTAATGCTTTTAAAAAAAATTAATTATTTAAAAAATTAATGCTTTTAAAATTAATGTCTTATAAAAAAAAATTGTTTCAAATTAATGCTTTACAAAAATTAATTCTATTTAAATGAATGCTTTAAAAAAGGAATGCTTTAAAAAATGAATGCTTTCAAGAATGAATGCTTTCAAAAATAAATGTTTTAAAAAAATGCTTTAAAAAATGAATGCTTTAAAATGTGAATGCTTTAAAAAATTATGCTTTAAAAAATTAATGCTTTCTAAAATTAAAGCTTTCTAAATTGATGGTTCCAATCACAGAGTTGGCAAAATATTGATAATAATGAACTGAATACGGTCGAAATGCGAACTCTCAGATGAGTGTGCGACAGAACGATGTATGAAAGCTGTTCGAATAGTGAAATAAAGAAAAAATGCAAGACTGAGAAGATAAGAATAATCAATAAATTTTTGAAAGAAATGTCGAGATGGTTTAGACTTGTATAAGAAATGAGTGAAGAAAGAACATGAAATCAAAATTACGGGGTGAATTTGAATAGACATCGGAACAGAGGAATACCAAAGAAACCTTGGCATGAACAAGTAGTCAATTTCTTAAATGTGGTAAGGTCAGGTGTTGGAATAATTGTCATTTATAAATGATTGATGAGATGCATTAATTTGGATGTGGCGAAGATTGTTTCCAAAGACAGATTAATGTGTCGTTCTATTCCCTCTGCCTACCTTTGTGTTATAGTTTTGAACAAGGAAAATAAAAAAGAGGATCAGGTGAGGAGTTGAGGCAAAGGTGGTAGAGAAAGAGATGATATGATACTCAGGATTTCAAAGTTTTCTCAAAAGTCGAGTGCAAAAATAAATATTAGTATGCACAGACATGTAGAATTTGTGCATGGTATATTTTCTGAGAGTGACCACTCAACAATTTTTTTTCATACCCGATTTATTTGAGATACATTATTTGCAAAAGAGCAAGTCCTCTTTACGTCTTTCTTAAGTTACAAAACCAGCTATTGATCCCTGCAGGTACGCTGGGTACAATAGACACACTTACGACGTCTACCGTGAAAACATGACCATAAAATAAAAACGTCTGCGAATACAGAAATCAGTTGTGAAAATAAAATGGGTATGTTTAAAAAAAAGTTGATATAATTTCTCCCGAAAGGGAAGTCAGAATTAATTATAATAAAATTATCTACATTTTTGACATCTCAACATAGATGAAGAAGAATATAGAAGTCTGCGCATTTACAGGGCTTACGTCCGTCATGGGCTTGGTTAAGTGATCACGTGTAACATCCATGGTTGACAACCAAACCGCTAAAATTTTAGAACTCCTAGATATATTGATCAAACTCATGACACAGTACATTTGAGTTTATAAAAGCCATCTATGTTGAAAAAGGGAAATATTTTATTAAGCAAAGATTATTTTTTTTGGTATGCAAAATACACTCATGTACCTTAGTGTACTCAATTACTTAAAAAGTTACCAAATATTTTATTTTTGAGTTATCTAACGTTTATGTTATTCTAAATTTTAGCTACAACTTATAGAACACCGCTTATCATGTTCCTATTCCGGCTTCAAATTGATAAGTTTTATAGCCTATTCCTTATTTAATTTATGCTTATAAATACACACACACACATATATATATACATATATATATATATATATATATATATATATATATATATATATATATATATATATATATATATATATATATATATATATATATATATATATATATATATATATATATATATATATATATATATATATATATATATATATATATATATATATATATATATATATATATATATATATAAGATAACACTGCGTTTATATGCTGCAGTATCATTTGCACCATCGGGGTGCGGATAAGGGTTTGAATGAATATATATATATATATATATATATATATATATATATATATATATATTCATTCAAACCCTTATCCGCACCCCGATGGTGCAAATGATACTGCAGCATATAAACGCAGTGTTATCTTTATCGTTAACACATGAAGGAAAGGTGATCAACTCTCCGCCTCTGGTACCAATCCCAGGTTATATTGAATAAATATAAGAGTGAAAAATTCACTTAAATTTATATAAAAAAAATATATAATATATATATATATATATATATATATATATATATATATATATATATTTATATATATATATATATATATATATATATATATATATATATATATATATATATATATATATATATATATATATATATATATATATATATATATATATATATATATTTTATAATATATATATATTTGTCCGCCTCCGTAGTGTAATGGTCAGCACGCTCGGCTACCGTTCTGGAGGTCCTGGGTTCGATTCCCAAGGGGGGTAAAATAAATTTAAGTGATTTTTTTCACTGTAATATTTATTCAATATTACCCAGGACTGTTACCTGAAGCGGAGGGCTGATCACCTTTCCTTCATGTGTAAACGATCAACATAACACTGCGTTTATATGACGCAGTGCCCTATGCACCATTGGGGTGCGGATAAGGGTTTTAGTATATTATTATTATATATATATATATATATATATATATATATATATATATATATATATATATATATATATATATATATATATATATATATATATATATATATATATATATATATATATATATATATATATATATATATATATATATATATATATATATATATATATATATATATATATATATATATATATATATATATATATATATATATATATATATATATATATATATATATATATATATATATATATATATATATATATATATATATATATATATATATATATATATATATATATATATTTATAAATATATATATATATATATATATATATATATATATATATATATATATATACATATATATATATATATATATATATATATATATATATATTTATATATATTAATGTGTGTGTGTGTATGCCTGAAATTTAAAAAATATATCGTTATGAAAAAAAATCGGAATCAGAAATCAAGAAATCAACATTTTGAAGACGAATTTCCAAATATTTTAAATGAGCTTTGTAAAATGCAACATACTGAATAATCAAAACTATTTCTGGTACGTGCTTCATTTCAGGTGGAACATTTTTGATCCATCTTTGCACGTGTTAATGGGAACAGCGCGGGTGGCTTAGGAAAATATTATCACAGCACCTCCCCTGGTTCATCCCCCGGCGGCTGAAAATTAAATACGTTATCTCGTGTATTTTTATTATTTTCCCACGTTCGCCATTTGCCTTTTGGTTCATATTGTTAATTTTAACAAAAGAAACGAGAGAGATTCTTCTCCTGTAGGCTGAAGTTTTCCAAGAAACAATAATTCAAGACAAAGCCCTAAGTTCTAACTAAGTAAATCTTAAGTTTTGACCTTTTCTTCATTGTTATTCTTAGTTCGGTTTTTGCTCGCCTTATTAACACTGATTATACTTTTCTAGGTTTCTAAAAGAAACATGACAATTTAATTATTATTCTCTCAAGTGGAGGAGAAATATTACGTGGACTTATTTTTAGGAGAGTCTAGGAGGAGTACATCTCTCTTATTCCTTTTATTCATTGCTGAGCATCATCGTCGTTGGCGAAACACTCACCCTAAGGGCAGGTTTAGGCACTAGGTTTATTCATTTATTAAATTAGTTTCTTTTCATTCCAAATTTTGAGGTAAAGTGAACAAACCTCTAAGGTTTATATGACATTTACATACATACATTTTATATCATCAAATGAAATATACTTTTAAAAAGAACATATTGAATAATAATTTGAAGAAAAACAGTAAACTAAAATAAATTAAAGTACAATATATATCCATGCTAACATTATCATGCATTTAAAAAAAAACCTTATCCGTACCCAATGGTGCATAGGGCACTGCATAATATAAACGTAGTGTTATCTTGATCATTAACACAGGAAGGAAAGGTGGTCACCCCTTCGCTTCAGGTACCAGTCCATTGTACTATTGAATTAATATTAAAGTAAAAAAATCACTTACGTTCATTTGACCCCCCCCCCCCCTTGGGAATCGAACCCGGATTCAGTACGGTAGCCAAGCGTGCTGACCATTACACTATGGAGGTGGACATCCTACTGTTCTCATCGTGGATAGGACTGTATCCATTGGGTTGTGGCTCTTATGGTGTAAATACAAATACATACATAAAATACTCCAGTTTTCTTATTCTTACGGTCAATTTTCGATAAATAATTTTATCTTTTTATTAATTCAGCAGTCACTTTGTGGTTAAATATATCCGTGTTACATTTAAGTTTTACTCAGTAAATACCACTATTTATTATATTTTACTTGGTAAATAGTGATATTTAAAAAGTAAAACTTATATTCAACATAATTTTATGTTGAAAAAGGGTGTGTATATCACCGTGTATATATTTTTGGTTGATATATTGTATATATATATATATATATATATATATATATATATATATATATATATATATATATATATATATATATATATATATATATATATATATATATATATATATATATATATATATATAAATATATATATATATATATATATATATATATATATATATATATATATATATATATATATATATATATATATATATATATATATATATATATATATATATATATATATATATATATATATATATATATATATATATATATATATATATATATATATATATATATATATAAATATTATACATTTTTATTTATAGGATATCTTTGACAATTTTTATTTACATTCACAAACATAAAGTGGGTATGTATACATAGATAAAAACATTTAATATATATATAATCAATATGTATATATTATATGTTTTTATCTATGGGAAATTTGCGACTAAATTTTTTTGAATGTTTGTAACTGTTCTTTTTGGTGAACTTGTGTGGTTTTGAAACAATTTTTTTCTAAACCGTCTCGGCGATATTGCCTCTTTACTCTAGATTCATTACCTTCTCAAAATATATTTTTATTAGTTCAAATAAACATTTTTTTCATATTTTTAACTGGAAATGCGCACTGTCCATGACGGCCACTGCAATCACTGGTCGAATCTTTCCCAAGACATCGAGAATTCCGAAGGAATTTCGCTTGATTAAATTACTTAAACTAGTTCTTTTAAAAATACTTTTATGCTTTAACGTCGTGACGTAATGCCCACTTCTTGCTGAACGATCACTAAACACGCTAAACTCCCATTCACACGGATCGATGACCCTAAAAATGACCTCATTATTAATTTTAATTTGTCAACCTCATCTTAATATACGTTTTGTAATTCACAAGTATTAGTTGGTGTTTCTATTTTTCAAATTAATTTTTGACATCTCAACATAGATGAAGAAGAATATAGAAGTCTGAACCTAAGCTCCGTAAATGCCCATACCTCCAAATTCTTCATCTATGTCGAGATGTCTAAAAATAAAATAAATAAATAAACTCCTGAAATTGGAGTATTTGGACACACTCAAAATGTTGTTTCTTTTGTGAGCATATATAACATTTAATGAAAACTATTTTTTACACATATATTCACATTTTTTTAACATCTTTTTCAAACACAGATTTACATCTTCTTAAAGTAAATATAACATTTATTTTTAAATTCTTTCAGGCTCTTTTGTTCTTCATACATTTTCAAATAGTTATTTATACATTATGCAATTTTGCGACTCTGTTTTTTTTTTCAGAAATGGCAGTCTTATTTTATTTTTATTTCTAGCTTTTCTCATTTTCTCTTTATTTTGAAGAATCTCCAATTTATTTAAATTTCCTTAATTTGCCAAAAATAATGCTGTGGAGCTGTAATCTACACGTGGAACAATTATTGTTTTATAAATGAGTTCTGCAGTATTTTATTTAACTTATTATTTAATCTATGTATGTACAACAAAAGAATATTTTTTCTATAAAAGACATAAAAAGATATATATATATATTTTTGAATAATGAGGTATCAATAGGTACGGGAAATTTTTGTTCACAAATTTCTAAAAATAGTTTCCTTGAATTCATTCGTTTGTTGACCTCATTATAATTTAATGACCTCATCTTTATATAGGTATCTATGTTAAATAATTCACAAATACATGTAGGCGTATCTTAAAAAGACTTGATAAAATTAAATAAAAATAATATCAGATGATGAGTTATCGATGCGTGAATAAGTTATTCATAAAATTCTAAACTGAGATATATTGAATAACCTTTTATATAATTCGATATTAACTCTAGTCGTGGTATACATACGGAAAAGAGGGTAGATTCTTTATAAAATATCAAAATTTTTACTTTTCAATCATGCAGAGAGTGATTTTTTATTTAAAAAAAATGATTACAATGCTACATTTTTGACATCTTAACTTAGCTGAAGAAGAATATGAAAGTCTGGGTATTTACAGGGCTTACGACCAACATAGGCTTAGTTAAGTGATCACTTTACACACGTTTAACTTTCACAAATTCTACCCATGATTGACAATCACATTACTCTTATGTTGATCATACTCATGGCATAATACATATGAGTTCAAAACAACCATGTTTGTTGGAATAGGAAAAGCTTTTATTAAGCAAAGACTCATTCTATTTGTATGCAAGGTCCGTATCTCGGATTAAATTCACATACTTGCGGCTGGTCGCACTTTTTTTAATGCAGCTTATAATTAAATCCAGACATCCATATCCTTCTTCATCTACGTTGAGATGTAAAAAATGTAAGAAATAACTCTTTAGCGGAGATGATTTAGATTTGTGAATAAGCATTTGTGAACGCTAAATATGTTGTGTATTTAATAAGTCAGTTTTAAAATATAAAAAAATGAATAACCCGTAAAGCCTTTACTTTTTTAACCATCTCTCCAGGTAGGATAGAAAGAATAGGGATTGAAAATGTAAGAAAAACATCACAAATATCTAGGAGAATTGAAAATAAATCTTACATGAATTTATTCTGCGATTGGCGGAAATCGTACCAATGCGCAATGACGCCATAATCGCCGTCGAGTGTCTACCCAACTATGCCATGGTGTTGGATTGTGGTCCCGTGGTTAAAATCGTGGGCTCTTCAGTTAGAGTTTCTCTACCTTACTCTACCACAATTTGATATCTATTTCTAATAATGAGCCTCTTAGACTCATAGAAATAGTACGAAATTGATTTTTTTTATTATAAAAATATATGCATATTTGTAATTTTTGTAGTATTTTTTTTATTTCAATATCTATTTAATATTAGAGTATATGTATATAAATTCATATCGCACAGTAAACAGTACATTCTATATTTAATTATTAGCATTTTCGTATATTTACATTATATTACAATACTTCACATTTTAAATTCGCTCAGCTTCCTTTTATACTTTCTAACATCATACATTTTAAACCATGTTTACAATAAAGAATTCTACGTATTTGATTTTTCCATGAATACTATTCTTATTTTCTTTTTTGTAACATTTATAATTATAAAATCATATTTAATACAAATTTATTTAAAAAGTATTTTGGAATATGGAATTTTTAAATGGAATGAATAAATATGAGAATACTAAACACAAGTTTTTTAATAAAATCATTTTAACTAAGCGATATTTCTATTTTTAGAGTATTGTATTTTATTTCATTCTTTTTTTTATGTTTTCATTGCATATTAATGGTATTATAAGGAAAAAACTTATTTTATATTATACAAGGGAGAATATTTTCTGCTCTTCAGCAAAACTTTTTCACTAACTTCTTTTTTGTTGGCATGTAACATTCACCATTCCACCCCTGATTGACAAATACACTTCTCAAAATTTTGAAACTCATAAATATATCATAAATCTCATTTCGCTTTATGTTTGAGCTCACGCGAACCATCTATCGTTGGTTTGAGAAAGCTTTTATTTGCAGAGACCATTTTATTTAGATAAATGCAAGACCCTAACCGGATTATTTTACATCCTGGGAAACGCCTAATAACACGTTTTTTTAAGTTTTACATATGCAGCTTATAATTAAAACAAGGACTCGAATACATTTTTAAATGTAAAAAGAATATTTTTCAGCCAAATATCAGGTATTGTGGTTTTGTTTGTAACAGAACGTGGATTTGAATGATTTGTGTATCAAAAATGTTGTGAAAAGAATAATAATTCAGCCGAACGTCTAGATATTAGGTTTTTGTTTGTTTTACAGTAGCAAAACGTGGATTCATACATACCGGTGGTATATATGATTCAGGAATCAAGATGTTGTAAAAAGAACGATAATTCAGCCAAATATCTAGATATTATGTTTTTGTTTGTTTTACAGTAGCAAAACGTGGATTCATACATACCGGTGGTACATATGATTCAGGAATCAAAAATGTTGTGAAAAGAATAATAACTCAGCCAAACCTCTAGATATTATGGTTTTGTTTGTTTTACAGTAGCAAAACGTGGATTCATACATACTGGTGGTATATATGATTCAGGAATCAAGATGTTGTAAAAAGAATAATAATTCAGCCAAACGTCTAGATATTATGTTTTTGTTTGTTTTACAATAGCAAAACGTGGATTTATACATACCGGTGGTATATATGATTCAGGAATCAAAAATGTTGTGAAAAGAATAATAACTCAGCCAAACCTCTAGATATTATGGTTTTGTTTGTTTTACAGTAGCAAAACGTGGATTCATACATACTGGTGGTATATATGATTCAGGAATCAAGATGTTGTAAAAAGAATAATAATTCAGCCAAACGTCTAGATATTATGTTTTTGTTTGTTTTACAGTAGCAAAACGTGGATTCATACATACCGGTGGTACATATGATTCAGGAATCAAAAATGTTGTGAAAAGAATAATAATTCAGCCAAACGTCTAGATATTATGTTTTTGTTTGTTTTACAATAGCAAAACGTGGATTCATACATACCGGTGGTACATATGATTCAGGAATCAAAAATGTTGTGAAAAGAATAATAATTCAGCCAAACGTCTAGATATTATGTTTTTGTTTGTTTTACAGTAGCAAAACGTGGATTCATACATACCGGTGGTACATATGATTCAGGAATCAAAAATGTTGTGAAAAGAATAATAATTCAGCCAAACGTCTAGATATTATGTTTTTGTTTGTTTTACAGTAGCAAAACGTGGATTCATACATACCGGTGGTACATATGATTCAGGAATCAAAAATGTTGTGAAAAGAATAATAATTCAGCCAAACGTCTAGATATTATGTTTTTGTTTGTTTTACAGTGGAATCATACATACCTACGGTATATATGATTAAAAAATCAAAAATGCTTTGAAATGTTTATTCAGTCAAATATGTAGGAATTGTGGTTGTATTAGATTTAAGTTTCGGACTGACATTTCTTGGTGGAACAGCATTTCATAGGATAAAAAGAAAAATTGTAGGTTTTGTCCACATGAATTTTATTTGACCAGCAACCGGGTTTCATCGTAATGTTGTTTAGGTCTGATGATACCCAGTTTGATGATGTCGGTTACGATGAAACCCGGTTGCTGGTCAAATAAAATTAATGCGGAAAAAACACATATTTTTTTATTATTCTATATTGTGGTTTTGTTTGTTTTTGAATAGCAAAATGTAGATACCATCAGTATGTAAGATTCAGGTATCAAAAATGTTGTGAAAAACAAAATATGTAGCCATTGTGGTTTTGTTTGTTTTTCTGTAATAAAACGCAAAATTATTAGTAGATTGGCTTTAAATTATTGTAGATTATTTTTTGACATCTCATCAAAGATGAAGAAGAATATGGAAGTCTGGGCATTTACGGGGCTGATGACCGTCAGATTATTGTAGACTGGCTTTGAATTTAAAAACTGAATTAAAAACCTAACAATTTCTTTTAAACTAGTCGTTATTTAATTTATTTTTAGATGATTTTTTAAAAAGTAAAAAACTTGTAATAAACCACTTAATGAATTTTGTTTTTAATCAATTTACAATAATTAATATATTTTTAGATGTATGCAAGACCCTTATCTGATTATTTTACACAGAAAACATTTAAAAACTTGATTTCCAATTTTCATGTAGGTTTTTATTTGAGCACGGATTTGGGCACACCTAAAAATTGAGTGAAAAGAATGATAATACAGATAATTTATTTATTAACATTTGGCTAATTTATCATTCTTTACAACTTAATGTATTGCGGTTTTGTTTGTTTTTCAGTAGGAAAACGTGGAATCATACGCACCGTCAGGATAATTCCACCTTTGCTTCAGTGTATCGATTCAGAGTCATCCGTTCTGAGGCCTTAGATCCGGGTTGTACTGTACCTACCCGGAACGCGTCATTGTAAGGAACATTTCTGGGTAGGGTCGTCGGAGAGAGTCCTTGACCCGGAAACGCGACTGCGCATGCACTTAATTCATTTGTATTTATTTATAATACGGGGAAAAAAAGAAGCTATTAAAAAGAAAATGAGAACGTGTCTCGGAAATACACCGTGAACTTTAGATAAGTTTATATAATTAAGGTGAAGGTATTTTTTAATTATTAAATTATTTTGTCTTAAAATAGTTCTAATTAATTGTTCTGTATAAGTGTCCTTATGTTATTATAAATTTGTTTTACCGCTCTTTCCTTGCGAATTCGTTCCACATGTCCTAACCATCCCAACAAACCTTTCTTTATTTTATCGATAATGCAAGTCATAATCTCAGCCTTGCATTTTTTCCTTATTCAACGATTCGAACATCTATCATACCTCGTATCGTCGCACATTCGTTTGAGGGATCGCATTTCAACTGCAATCTGTCTACTTGTACTTTCATCCTTCGCTTTCATACATAAGGGTTGGTACCAGGACTCTATTGTGTTCGGCTCGTTTAGCTCGAAAATTGACAATTTTTGATTTATGACGTTCTTGAAAGGAGTGAGCGATATCAGCAAAAACTAAACGAGCCGAACACAATAGAGTCCTGGTACCAACCCTTATGTATGAAAGCGAAGGATGAAAGTACAAGTAGACAGATTGCAGTTGAAATGCGATTCCTCAAACGAATGTGCGGCGATACGAGGTATGGTTGCACAGTAAAAAATTCAATAAGTGGTTTGATATTTATTTTTAGTAGATTGTATTATATTTTTAAACTTTAAAAACGTTCTCTTGAAAAATCATTTTTTTTATTTATGAAGTTCTTGAAAGAAGTGAGCGATATGTAAGAAAAGTTTTAGGATATATCGCCCACTCCTTTCAAGAACGTCATAAATCAAAAAACTTGATTTTTCAGGAGAACGTAATTAAAGTTTAAAAATATAATACAATACATTAAAAATAAGTATCAAGCCAATTATTGAACTTTTTACTGTGCAACAGATCTTTTTAGGTAAAACCTGAAGGTTTTTTCTCCATTTGAAAAATATTTAGTATATTTAAAAAAAATAATAAAACAATACCTTTTCTTCAAAATGCAAAAACAACACTTTCTGCCCTGTAGCGGGTAAATATTAAGTTAAAAATAGGCCTCTATTACTGGGATATAGTACATTTTCTGGGCATTCCGAAAACACGCACAACTGAAAATTGACGATTTTTGATTTATGACGTTCTTGAAAGGAGTGAGCGATATGTGTACATATTATTATGTTTGACTATCATTAGTTGTGATTTGTTGATTTTGTCCTCTGTGGGAGTAAGTCTCGAATAAAAAATAAATTTATTTCATGAATCTCTGCTGTAATATTATACTAATCTCCAAGTCTTGTTGAGAGCTGGTATTGACTTGCGGAAATGAGTATATTCCCTCAACGTTTCCTGCGGCGTCACTGCATATAACAAGGAGAGAAATCCAACTGTGTTTAATCAACAACTGTTTATTAGTAATTAACACTGTTCTGGAATTTACGAGTAGTTGGAGACGTCAATGCCACATACAGATTGATTAATGAACAATTGACATATCGCTCACTCCTTTCAAGAACGTCATACATCAAAAATCGTCAATTTTCACTTGTGTATGTTTTTGGAATGCCTAGAAAATGTACTATATCCCAGCAAAAGAGGCATATTTTTAACTTAATATTTACCCGTTACAGGGCAGAAAGTATTGTTTTTGCATTTTGAAGAAAAGTTTTTGTTTTATTATTTTTTTTAAATAACTAAATATTTTTCAAATGGAGAAAAAACCTTCATGTTTTACCTAAAAAGATCTGTTGCACAGCAAAAAGTTCAATAAGAGGCTTGATATTTATTTTTAATACATTGTATTATATTTTTAAGCATTAAAAACGATCTCTTGAAAAATCAAGCTTTTTGATTAATGACGTTCTTGAAAGGAGTGAGCGATATCTTTCTATGATATCAATTTTAAGGATTATTTTACCAGTGCAAAAATATAACAAGAATATGGAAGTCTGGAAATTTAGTCTGGAAGTCTAATTAATGTGATCATTTTATACAGTGTAACATTTACCATTCTACCCATGGTTAAAAACCACACTACTTATTTTTTTGGCATTTGTATACATCATATATCCGACACGTTGTTTCGCATGTGAGTTCTTGGCAGTACGTATGGTTGAAGTGAGTTACCTTTTTTATTTAGCAGAGAACTTTATAAAATGTATGTGAGATTCTTCCAGAAAAATTATTATTTTGAGATGTTAATATCAATAACTCCTTAGTATGTACAGAAGCCCAGATGTGGACACACTCAAAATGTTGTTGTCATTAAATCACTTTATTTATTTATACCACAATATTTTATTAAACTCAATTATAACATCAACCGGGTCCGATACAAACATGTTTTTTTTTTTCTTAAAAGAAAATGTATGTGGGAGTGTGTGCAGTGTGTATACATTATCATACGGTAATTGATTATCATGTTGAATGCATCGAAACAAGTGTTAAAATATATTTAAATTAATAATGGTATTGACCATTCCCTTCGACAACATGTAAGTCGCAATAAAACTCATAGTCAGATTAATATAACACTTCATTACTTCTCACAAGTCAGTTTTTGGTTAGACT